>NW_005842349.1:374887-419885 GCF_000455745.1 Alligator sinensis | reverse complement strand
CCCCAGTAGGCCAAGGAGTCACAGTCCAGTGGCTCCACATCCTCAGCGAGATAGGTAGCCACCAAAGCTGGGGTCTGGTGCACTTGGACCCCAGCATTTAAGCCATGCCCATGGCCCACATTGGTAGTGGCTGTTGTGGAGGAAACTGGCTGGTGCTGGTGCCAGTGCTGGTGCTGCAAGTGCTGGCATGGGAAAGTGGATTCCCCTCTTCCACATCCCTTCACCTCTGCACTTAGGCCTCCCTGACTTTGTTGACCAGCGCCTGTGTCTAGTGATTGAGGGTTTTGGTGCTGCTAGTGAGCTTTCTCCCCTTCACCCTCAGGTTGCATGTGCCCACCATCATGTGGACTGTACTGGACCACAAGGGATCCAGCCATCTCCTGATGCCCTTCCTCAGCTACCTTACCAGTGCCTGCACATCTGGTGACAGTGGTCTGCCCCAGCCAGGAACATTGATCCCCTGGAACTTCAACATTTGTTTCTCAAGTTCCCTCACTATGGGGATCACCTGGCTGAGGAGGGCATCGCCAGCACTATGGGTCTCGGTGGCCTCAAGGAAGGGCTTGAGGACCACCAAGATCTAAGAGATGGTACCCCACTCAGCTCTGTTCAGGGGGCTGTTGATCCCAAGATCTCCAAGCAAGGCCATCTGTAACAGGGGGCCGTCTTGGGGCCAATTTTCCTGAGGCCCACCCACCTGCTTCTGGGCTAACCGCCCATCATGCCTTATTGTTAATTAATTAATTGATGTTAATTAAGAGGGAGGCTGCCCATTTCTTGCCCTGATGCCAGGGGGCGCTATCTGCGGCTCTGTTCCTCCCCAACACCACAGCCCAAGCCTCACAGATGGCATCCAGCTGTTGCCAATATCACCGGCCCCACACTGGGCCCCAGAACCCTGATATTTGAACCCCACCTGGATCCTTCCATTCAGGTAGCCTATGCCACCTTCATTCCAGGCTGCATAGCTGCTTCCCCCTTACGGGTGTGGTCCCCCTGGGACCTTTGGCTCTACTGGCCCTGGCTGAACCCCAGGCCCTCAGCTCTGGGCATCCCTCGTGGTGGGCCCCTAGGCCTTCGACCCTTCTGGTCCTGGCCCCAGCATGGACCAGTTGGAGGATGTCAAGACAGGTTTGAGTCTATGGCCCCACTGTCTTGCTGGGGTCCACTTTCCAGACCCTACAAGGGGGTAACCCACCCAGTTGTGGGAGCTGAGGTTAAGGTGCGCTGATCCGCCTTTCACTGGGGTGGTAACTGGCCTGGCATTTCCTGGGGGTTCCTGTACCACTGAGAGACCCACCAGGCCACCCACTTCCAACAGGATGTAGTTTTAGGTCAAGACCAGGAGCCTCCTGACCATCCCCTACAGTTCCTCCCTTACCTCCAGGTGATACCAGCAGCCCTGCATCCAGGCAATGTTATTGCCTGGCCTTCCATCAGCAAAATGCCCTGTTTATATGGGCAGCCCTGAATCCAAAATGGCTGCCCTAATCAGGTACCTGCTGGCTGCTGTCTTCAGGCCCTTAAAGTGGCAGGCCCAAACAGTGCCCTGCCACACCATCTCATGGATGGCCTTCTGTTTCTCCACTAAACTTTTGAACATCAGGTATGTGGAGTTCCACTGAGTCTCCACATCCTGCATGATTTTGTGCTGTGGGATGCTCAGCTCTGCCTGTTTCTCCTGCAGTACCTTGCCCACCTTGATGCTGCAGTGGAAGTAGCCTGCCACCTTCCTGCATTTCAAAATCACTTAGCTTGTAGTAGTAGTGGTGGTGGCACCATCACCAGCAGCCCTGTCCCCCTCCAAGGCATTCCTCATTATGAGGTGCAGCCTGTGTGCCACACAGTGGATGCCAACAAAGTTGGCTTCATGGACAGCCTTCACCATATTGGCCACATTGTCAGTGACCATGAACCGGGTGAGCTCGGCCTGCCCAATGAGCCACCCCTGCTCCATGCAGTTCATGGTCCTCATGATCTGCCTTACTGTGTGGGACTCATTCAGCACCTCAGCTTGCAGTAGAGCCCACTGATGGGCTGACTGATTGCACCAGTGCCCTGTGAGGGAGAGGTAGGTGTGATTGTTACCCCAGCTGCTCCAGATGTTGGAGGTGAAGTGCAAGGCTACCTGCGACCCTGCCTTGTGCAGCTCCTCCCTCAAGTACTCCCTCATGCCTCATACAGGGAGGGAACCACTGTCCTGCTAAAGGTGGTGCATGCAGGCACTTTGTAAGATGGGGCCAGAAGCACTATGAGCCACCTGAACCCTGGCTGTTCAACTAGGGAGAAGGGCTGGCTATCCAAAGCAAGCATCTCCCCAGTGGTCTGGGTTATCACCCTCGCCTTTGCAACTCACCTTCCTCTGTCTGCAGCTTTCCCCCACTGGTCCAGGGTGGCCTGCCTTTGCTTTGGGGGGAAGGGGGCTTTGGAGCAAGCAGGGGACTTCCCTTTTCCCTCAGCATGCTCACATTGATGCTAGGGTGAGGAGCAAGAAGGACAAGGGGGTGCTGCCCCCTGAGATGCAGCAGCATTGCCATGGTGGAAAAGTGTTTCACATCCTTGCCCCAGCTGATGTGCCTTTGGCAATGCTGGCAAATAGCAAACCTAGGATCATCTGCCAGCTCGAAATGCTCCCACACTATGCTACTTGCCCGCTCCTGGTTTGAAGGTGAGGATGCTGCCTTATCCCACTCCTAAGCAGGCTGAGGCACAACAGCAGGAGGAGCTGCCTCAGATGAGCCACTTGCCTCAGTCTCCACAACCTCAACCTCCTCTGAGGTGCTGCTTTCTGAAGGAGACTTGGGTCTAAGGGAACTTTGAGGGGTGTGGAGCACAAACTCTGATTCCCCCTCAGTCCCCAGAATTGCTTGAGCCAGGGCACTCTGCACCCCTGGTTGCAGCTCCAGCTCCTCCTCTGGCAGTGGGAAGCTTACGCTTAGAGATGACATTGGGGTGGAGGAGACAGTGATTTCACTGCTGGTGCCTATTTCTGAACTGAGGGGATGTGGTGCAGGTGCAGGGACATCAGGTGCTGACACTGCTCCCACCTCCTTGCTTCTACTGGCAGCAGAAGCATCATGGCTGCTTGGAAAGAGAATGCCTCTATGTTTGGGAGGGCAGGGACTTGCAGCTGTAGCTGTCCCCCTACCCGCTCTCCCTCCCCTGCCAGAAGATCTGGCAGTTGTCTTTCCAGCACGCTTCAAATTCATCTTTCCTGTGCTGCAAAAGGTGTCTGCATGTCACTCCTTTTGTGCTGTATGTTTTATTCCCTTTGTGTAGCATGCATGCATTGGACTCTTCTTTGATTGTTTGATTCACTAATAAGTATAAAGGCATATGTAAAAATGTGTGCTGTCTGTCTTTTTCTTCTCTGCTGGGATGTGTTTGTTTTTTATGAATTCTGAATGTGGACTGTGACTCTGTTGTGTGTTTTATTCCCTCTGTGTTATTCCCTCCAAATCTCCAAATCACCAAATCTTTTCCAAATCTTTTCCAAATCGATTTGGAAGCTCCAAATCAATTTGGAAAGTCAAAAGCAGCTACCAATTCGATTTGGATATGCAGATTCAGCCTCTGAATCATCTGAATCTTTTCTGAATCTGAATCCGATACCAAATCGTGGTCTGAAGCTTCGCACAGCCCTAATATAGATATATATGTTGTTACCAGATTTGCCCATCACTTTGGTGAGTGCTCACTTATTAGGGGTACATTTCTGGGGGTCTCTGTAATTGTATCAATGTACTGCTTGTGTTACTTGTGTTTCTATATGGAGCTGTATCTCTCCCTTCTGCAAGTTCTCACCCCCAAAGGAGCTATCTTGCAGGACCCAGTTTCAATGGGGCTGGTTTCCTCCTTTCACCAAATCAGTCAAATACATGTACACACATACACAGATCAATAGGATATGTCTGAGCCAGGCTGGGTCATTTAGCTTGGACAGGCTAACACCCCCATACGCCACTAACTCAGTTCATCAGGGCAACAACAAAATGTAGTCAGACACAAGCAGACAGGTTAACAGAGCACATCTGAGCCAGGCCGGACTATTTAGCATTGATAGGCTGACACCCTCATATGCCTTGAACTCAGTTCATCAGGGCAACAACAAAATGTAGTCAGACACAAGCACGCAGGTTAACAGAGTATGTCTGAGCAGACTGAGTCTGATCAGCACTTTCAGCTGATACCCTCATGCGCCTCAAAACTCAGCACATCACAATCTCTTGTCACAATGGCCCTAGTAGTAACCCCCTTGATGAGCAGACCCCACTGTGGTTTTGGGCATTACAAGGATCTTTGGCTTAGATAAAATAAGAGTTGCTGCATAGCAAATGGGGAGGTCAAAGGGAAGAAGGAGTAGGTGAGATTCAGAAAGAAAGTATAGCAACCAGCTTGACCATAAAAGTTATTTATTGCCTGGTATATGAACTTATGATGATACCAGTAATAATAGTCATACAAGAGAGAGACAACTAAACAGTTACAGTACTACATAGTTTCAATTAGGTTTTTGGGAAGTCTAGCTAAAGTTTGATTAGCAAAAGTCAGGTTTAGAAATCTGTGCCTGGAGTAAGAGAATAACAGTCAGGTTCCTGGAGAGAGAGAGAGAGAGAGAGAGTGTTGGGGTCTCACCACTCAGCAAAGCTTGAACCAGTCAAGGTTCCCAGGTGTTGTTGGATCTAGCAGACGGGCAGAGTCCTCAGCACAATCAATGGAGAGATCCCAGGCAGAAAAGGAGTGGAACTGGTGCAGCTTTGAATCTAAGCACCAGCACAGAAACCTGAGCTTGGGTAGGGGTTTTTGTAGAGAACTGACAATGGCTCAAGGGAGAACACTAGGTTTGTTTAGGGGTAAACAATGGTTCATATGCTGGATAATAGGAATTGATCACTGCCGGCTATAGGTGGTATTACTCTGAGGGAGCTCACAATACAGACAGGAAGTTTCAGCATTTTGGATACCAATAAAGGAATCATTACTAGAATTGGTCTGATAAATGCTGAGCTGGGTGTATGTAGATGTGGGTTGATTAGCATTTGGAGCAAGGATTCCTCATCATGCAGTGCTTCCCTGCTTTTCTGGTTCCAGAATTCAGTGCAGTCCTTGCCTTGGAATCTCTGTTCTCCATCCTGAATGCTAGTGAAGGTGCATGCCTGTTCCATTTCCCATTTAAATGAGTTGTGATCTGGTTCCATCTCAGATGCAAATGAGACCAGGGGAGTTGCTTCACTTTTATCACCTTTGTCTGGAGGGCTTTAGGTGTGTTTCCCACTGCATCTTCTTTGGCTTCTGTAAGTCCTTCCTCTAATCAGTTCTTATTCAGGCAGAGGTGGGGAGGGGGAAAGTTCTTTGTGAGTCAGACAGGCTGCACACTGTGCCAGGGTAACCCAAGAACACGGAACTGAGAGGTAGCTGTCACTCATTTTTGGACTACAGAAAAATAATAAAGCAAATCTTCTGTTGCAAAGAAATTCCATATAAACACAACAGGCCAGAGTGTTCTTGAAAGTACATATTTTTATTATCTTGAGAATTGTGTGTAGGTGATTGCACATCTAACAGTGTTGTGGGGCACCATTAAAAGGATCAAAGATACAAAAGTACAAATAATACAGAACTCCAGTATAGAAAACCAGGAAAAAATGAATATCAGTTTATTTTAATTTCCTCACTGAATCCAACACGTTTAACAGTAACCTGCATGGCCATGTGTAGATGAAATGAGAGGCATGTGTGCATGACACTTTAAAGCGGGCTAAATGCTTTTGCACTGCTTTCATGGTGTCAGTGTTTGCATGCCTCAGCAGCGTATTGCGCATTAATTCCAGCCACTGTAGGAAATTTAGCAGTGTAATGTGCCTTAGATGACTTGGAGTGCAGCAAACTAAAACAACTTTGAGGAGTTTTAGTTTGCTGCCCCTACAGCCGTAGAATGAAGCACTGGGCTCCATGCAGCTCCGTGGCTATGCAGGAAGCCCCGGAGGCAGCCTGACAGCAGCCCAGGAAAGCAGCTCCACACAAGAAAAGTGGTGAGCCTGTGATCTTTCTTTTTTCTTTCCCCCTTGGAGCCTGCTTGCCTGCCTGAGCTGCTCTGGGGCCCAGTGCTTCCCTCCACAGCTGGGGTCTCCCCAGGACCACCTGAGCCGGGTGCCTGCAGGCAGGTGCCACGTGAGAGGGCGGCCGCCACTGCAGTGGAGGGAAACACATCCAGAACCAGACACATGTGTGGACACACAGAACCAGAGGCAGACAAACGCACAGAACCAGATGCGCAGGTGCACAGAGCCAGGCTGCTGGGCCACCAGACAAAGTCCAACCCAACAATGCCCTGGGCCCAGTGGAGCCCCTGTGATTCCCTGGGGAGCCAGGCCCCGGGGTGTAGCATAGCTGGCTGAGGCCCCAGCCCAGAGCCTGCCCATCAGCCCACCCACCCACCCACTCCAAACAGCTAAACTAAGGTATGGTGTTTCCAGCAAGGGGCAGTGCTAGCCTCATCCCGGTGTGGGGGCTGGGCCAGCACTGGGCTTGGAGTCGGCAGGAGTCAGGTGGGCTCAGCTGCAAGCCCTGCTGCAAGCAGCCTGGGCTTTGGTTGGTAGCAGCTACACAGAGCTGGGGCTGGCTGCACCCAGAAGGCTGCAAACAGCTGCACCGGGCTCTGGCATCAGCTCCGTACCAGCGCATTCACGCGCGCCTCCAAGCAGATAGTGGGGGAGGGGCCTGAGGCAGTGCAACCCCACCCTCTGCTCTGCTGGCTGCACAGAGCTGATGACTGGGCTCTGGAGCCCAGCACAGTTGCTTGTAGCCAGCTTGAGCTGTGGGCAGCTGCAGCAAGTAGCAGGCAGACTGAAAACCACTTTGTCTCCAGTCTTTCAGTTCTAACCCTCAAAGAAAACTGACAAAACACTTCCCAGAGACGAGCCTATGAACTCCACTTCATCAACCTCCAGGATACTAAAGATCATACACTAACTATAGACTATAGATTTAGATAGATAAACTATAGATTTAGGACACATTATAACCTGCCTGACATCTGACTCCCCAGGTACTTCTCCACTATTTATCCCCCTTTTCTGCCCCCCCAGCCCAGCCTGTCTCTCACCCATTGACTCCTCAATCTACATTTTCACTGACTTGTATGCATAGCAGCCCAGCCTCTGGCTGCTTAACTTTTCATTCCATCCAGGAAGAGCACACACCAACTGCTCAAACTTCCTCAGCCTGATGAAGGGCTGGACTCGATAGCGCTGGACTTGATGATCTTCTGAGGTCCCTCCGTCCCTAATGTCTATGAAATCTATGAAATATTTTTTTCCCAACTATTTAAGTTGGTCTAATAAAAGATATCTGATTCAACCAAAGAACCTTGTTTGCCTAGATCACTTCTTACTAAACATTTGTAAAATCTATGAGGATTATTCAGATAACTATTAGACTAAAAAATTATGTAAACAAATCCTTTGGGAACCCCAAGCAGGTTGAAGCAGACAGCCACAGAAGAAGAGATAACAAAGAGCAGATTGTTTTATTTTTAATGGAGGCATTGGAAAGAACGATTTTCCATATATTTTGTGTTTACTTTTATGTTACTATCCAGTAGGAGCATGGGAATGCTCTGCTGTGCATGCTGGCAACACATGGTAATGCATACTGATACTCTTAAGTAGACTGTTCTTTTTGATTACTTGTTATAAGCTTACATCAGTTTGCATGGTGAGTCAGTCAACTGGTGGATTTAGCCTGAGAACAACAAACAGAAGGAAAGGCCAAGACAACTGAAGCGATATGTGAGTGTGTATTACTTCATAATATGTATCTTTCTTTTGGTGTCTGTCTATAAATAGGAAAACCTTCAGTGAATGTATAATTCCTGTTTCTTTTATAATCTTATTATTATTATTATTCCTTTAAAAGTTGCCTGTACCTTTTGGATTGTTAAGAAGGTTCTGTGGGGGAAAGGGTATATGTCTGAATAACTGACTTGCTTGAAAAGGTTGAGAGAGAATGAGCTTGAAACAGCTGAGAGAAAATGAAGAGGCACTCTTTCTCTGCTCTTCTGTCCTTTTTTCATATGATGATTAAAAATCCTCAAATAGCTAAGGTTCATCTACACTGCAAAATGGTATATATGATTTGATACAGGTCTCTTTGTACTAGTGACAGAAGTAGGGAACACTGTTCCGAACAGAGGGTCAGCATGTCCAATACTGGTCAGTAGGGAAATAACCTAATGGATTGTGGAAGACATCAGCCATGAGATTGTGAAATGGTGGATAGTACTCCTTTGAAGATGCTTTAGGCTGCTAAAGTATCTATGTAGCTGTGATAGAATTATTTCTGAATGATTGAGGTTGGCAGCACTAAAAACAGTTGGATGTGAGAGCAGGTCAAACATTCTCCTTCTATTCTTTTATCATTGGAAAATGCCTTTTTGACCAATAGGAAAATATTCTACAAAAAGTTGTATTGATCAACTATTTCAATTTTGACAATGAATTTCAAACCATTATGCAAAAATCAGTAAATGTCACAGGCTAATCCTTTAAGAATATTCTAGGAAAGATTGAAGGGACTTTAACAATCTGAAAATATAATCAGCCCTGATACAACAATCTGTATTAATAACAGTCAATAAGCTGTGAGTTGCAACAATTCACCAGTCATTGTGGTATATGATATGTCTTGTCTGCACTTGAGGCTGCTTATTCAAGTGACAAATCCTGCTTTTTTATTTTTTATTTTACTATTATAGTCTGCCAGTCTGGTCTTCCAATCTGATATCTGCCAGAAAGAATAAATTCAGTTATAACCAGGCTTTAGTCTTTCTATTAAAGCTCATTTCTGAATCAAGCAAAGATAATGTTCTTGATAATACAGGCATTCTTGCTCTGTGGGTTCTCTGAAAAGTAATGTGGATTTCCAAGTGAGTCTCTTGTTTGTTTCATCTTGGTGTTTATGTACCATTTTTATTAGTATCATTCATACACAAGAAAGCTTCTCTGTGATCTGTCTGAGCAAGAAAGAATGATCGTATAGCCTAGCTCGGTGGTTTTCAACCTATGGTCTGTGGACTCTGGGGGGTCTGCAGACTATGTCTAAGGGGTCAGTGAAAGATGACTATGATCAATGAGAAGTCTGTGAATACCCACACTTACAATTCAAAGGGGTCTATACATCCAATTGAACTTCCCAAAGGGATCCACACTTCCATCCACATTTTTTTAGGGGTCCACAAATGAAATAAGGTTGAAAACTACTTGTCTAGTTGTACCAAACCCTGCAACCCCAGGAACTGACACAGGAAGATGAAAAGGGAAGTTCCCATTTTTATATAGAAAATGATAGGTGATAGTGTCACAAGGCAATGTGCTGAGGAGAAAGGAACAGGTACAGGTAAATAAACATTAACATTAAAGTGCATACAGTTAGGTGCTAGGTAACAGGTAATAAGCAGTAACAGTGTGGTGAATTAACTCAAGAACAGGTAACAGGTAGTGAGCACTACTGCTGTGCTACGTACAATCAAGAACCCTTAAACCTTCCTTCATGTTGGAGGTGTTCCAAACCAGCCTCTGGTCACAAGAGCACTAAGTTACCATCTGCACATGCCTTTGCATCTGAGTGCCACTGCTGCAGTCCACATTCCCAGCTCTGTCACTCATCTGGGATCTCCATCCATGCATTTAGTTCTGCTGCTGCATCCCATGCTCTGCTGCTGCAATCTGCGATCTGCTGCTGCTTTCTGCTTCCTCTCTGTCACCCTGCACCCAGTGTCTCTAGGGATTGTAGTCTACATGCAGTTAGCACAGTTCTACAAGACTGTGCCCCCTGGGAACCCCTGAGAGTTGTAGTCCAAATCCAGTCAGCAGGGCTGCTTTCCCAACTGTCGCGCTTTCAAATTACAGTACATTACATTCAGTTAACACAATGTATTTCATAGCCTCCGTTGACAAAAGTCATGCATTACTGTGAATATTATAAGGCCATTCTAGGAGGAAGGGACACTGCCTTAGAGCAATAGAAATGTGAAAGAATGTATTTGCAGTTCTTTTTAGTATTTTGTTGAATAGGAGTGTGAGCAGGCACTACTCACTATCCTGACAATCTGAGGGCCCATTCTCTACGCAAAGTATACACACATAGGTATTGACAGTTTCCCAAAATAAACTCTTCTTCAGCATCGTATCCCTCTCACTAGGTCTCAGCTCAAGCTACCTGTTCCTTGAGCTGTTGTTCATTTCTATCTGATGCCAAGGAAACAGAAAGATGTATCTGGATTTCTTTGATGTTATAAAACGAAGAAACAGCATTTGCATAAAGCAGCATTTGCACACGCAATACGCTCATAGCCTTCTTAATTACAGAGACATTCCTTGCTTCACACAGGCCCAGGATATGGATATTCACAGCATTGGTTTGGTTCCAAGGAATTTCATTTTCTGAAGCATTTCGAAAACCAACCCCCATGAATTCAGAAGAAATCTTAAAAAGGAACAGGGTGGATCCAGAATGTTTTATGAATGTTGTAAGTGATGTAATTTTCTCCTCTTTTTTAAAGGACAGTCCCCATTATTAATAGTTCCACATTTTTGAGAGTGCCCAGCACTGGATATCTTTTAAAAAATGCCTTGGTCTAGCATTCAGGTGTCCAGATTGTAGCCATATTGGTCTAGAGGCAAAAGGAATCAGAACTCGTGGTAGCGGTGATATCTTTTTTAAGACAAACTAGATTTTTGCAAAAAAGAATTCTTTAATTGCAAGCTTTTGGGCACAACTACCCTTCTTCTGGCATAGGAGAAAAGATTGTAAAAGTTCTCCTTGGTAGAAATGAAAGTTCAACTACAATTGTGCAGACAGTAGTTATGTCTTGCCTATAGTACACCATGAAAAAAAATACTATTTTAGTGTAAGTCAAGTAGCCTTAGACTCTTGCCCTTGACTGGAAATTGCTTTGGGAGCTGGAATTATTGAATTCTATCCCCAGCTCTGCCACTTAGTATGAGACCATTGATATGGCACCTAAGGCCATGTGTAGACAAAATGAGAGGCATGCGCGCGCAACACTTTGAAGCGGGCTAAATGCTTTTGCACCGCTTTAATGGTGTCAGTGTTTGCATGCCTCAGTGGCGTATTGTACATTAATTCCAGCCACTGTAGGAAATTCAGTGGTGTAACATGCCTTAAATGACTTGGGGTGCAGGAAACTAAAACTCCTTTGAAGAATTTTAATTTGTTGCCCCTACAGACACAGAGCAAAGCACCGGGCTCTGTGCAGCTCCATGGCTCTGTAGGAAGCCCTTCAGGCAGCCTGGCAGCAGCCCGGGAAAGAAGCTCTGCCCAAGAAAAGCGGCAAGCCTGACCTTTCCTCCCCCTGCCTTCCCCAGAGCCTGCCTGCCTGCCTGAGCTGCGTGGGGCCCGATGCTTCCCTCCACAGCTGCAGTGCCCCCCAGGACTGCCTGATCCAGGTGCCTGTGGGCAGGTGCCACCTTGGGGGACCCACAGCTGCCACGGAGGGAAGCACCAGTCCCCCCTGCAGCCCAGGGACCACTCCTCCTGCCAGCAGATCACCCTCCCCTCCCCGCCAGAGAGGCAGCTAACTCAGCGGGGTGTGTGCACAACACAGGGGAGGTGGGGGGGCAGGGTTTAATCAGCCCTAAATTGAAGTGCAGTTTTTTAAAACCCACCACTTCAATTTAGGGCCCCCATTTCATCTACACACACCATAAAGCATGAAATCAATAGGAGTTCTTCTGCGTTTATCGGTAAACAGTATTTTAAACCATAGGCCAAAGGATTGAGAAGGGGATCTGTCATGGTGGTTTTGGCCTCCTCTGATATGGCTTAGCCTTTCTGGACATTACAGAGAACTTGAGAAGGGGTTTAAATAAACATAAGTTTCCTGTTGCACTTGGCTTAGTAGGGCATTTACACTTTGCCAGAAAGATTTTAACTGCCAAACAGACATATTCTCCTAATAGAGTTGTTGGACAGCATTTTCCAGTCTAAAGTTAATTAAACTCTTCCCATGTACCAACAACATAGCTTCTCAGCTAAGCAAAGACTTCTCTCCCAGAAGGGAGGATTCTGACTATGCATCTATTTTGCCTGTTATGCTGCTCTCTGAATTGTTTCTTAATTATTCCTAGGGAAAGGCAGGAGCTCTGTGAATATGTTAGGGTGAGTAATCAGTCATTTTAAAAGATCAACTGTTTATTGTCTCAGCTCACGTTGTTTTGCAATAATTTTAAGGAAGCATCATCAACTTTATTCCCTTAAAGATAAAACAGGCTGGCACAAGATAACAAATATAAATTATTTGTACTTTTTAGGAGTAGAAGCTGTCTCTTTTAAAAGTAAAATATCACTCCCTAGTATCCAGGGCAAATTGTTCTTGCTCCTTTTCTAAGGAGGGCTATAATTAGCTATTTCACATCACCGTAGCTGATCAAGACAGTGTCTTTACATTGATGAGGAAGTTTTCTTACAGTAGTTTAGGTGTGTCTTTTAAAAGAAACTGGCTATTAAGCATCTCATAGCATGATTCATTATCTTCATTACAGTTTACTGGCATATACTCCACAAATCCAGCTATGATGGCATTGCTTGAGATTAAGGTTGGATTGAAAAATAATGCAGACAACAAGGAATTGTTCAGCCCCATCCTGTCCTGACACCTGGGTTACAATGTTTGTCAGGGCTGTGTCAAAGAGGAGGGGGCATAGTCCTGGCTATATGCTATAGAGATTATTATGTGACAGTTTCCAGAACCTGTAAATTAGAACACCAAGCATTTGAACCAGAGGCCCGCAGCTTCACGGAACAGGTGAGTGCAAAAGTGCCAGACCTTCTTTTTTCTCTCTTCTCAGATTTTACACTGAGGAGCAGTTTGCCTAAACCTGTGGACTGGGATAGCTTTCCCTCCATGGGGATCCTTGCTTAACACCCCAGACCATGTGAAAAAATGGATTTATCTAACTAGGCCTTCATTTGGCTTCCTGCAGACTGAAATTATCAGGTATCATGGATACCCTGCTGAGGAGCATGAAGTTGTGACCGAAGATGGTTATATCCTTAGTATTAACAGAATTCCTGGTGGAAAGAACAGTGGGAATAAAGGTAAGATTTTTGTCTGAAGGAAGAAACCTTTGCTGAGCTTGCACTGGACTTTGGGCTTGTGCTTTTTATGCACAACTTCTCATATCTAGGGTCCTACTTAATTTCCAGTTTCATGGATTTCACAGGCACCACTAAATCCGGGATTGTCCATAAAACTGTGAAAACAACAACAACAAAAATAAAATAAAATGTTGGCTTCCCAGTGGGAGCTAGCAGTCTTTGCTGCCCAGAGGGGAAGGTGCTGGCTGACAGGGCAGTATGAATGGCTGCCAGCAGTCAGAATGGTGGCTGCCTCCCCTCCATCCTCTCTTTGAGACCTCTCAGCCAATCAGTGCTGAGAGGTGGGGCTGCATAAATGTCAACTTGCAATCAAGAAGGAAGCCATTCCCTCATCCATCCTCTCCTCTGCGGCCTCTCCACCAATCTGTGCCTAGGGATGGGCCAGCAATAAAATAACCACAGAATGAGAAATTTATGCCACAATTAACCTGTGAAAATTGGAAGTTCCCCCATGATTAGGTAGACTCCTACATATATCACATTTTCCCATTCACATCTGAATTTTGATTCCATATCAAATCATAAAAACAGGTAAGGTTGGCCTGGTTCTGTACTTCTGTAAACCCTTTTTTGCATCTCTAATTCTTGCTTTCATGTAAGCCGAGTGACTTGCCATCATCTAAAGTATTTTCTTCTTCTTAAAAATGTTGCATCACATGCAAGAGGGAAGGATTTCTTAGGGTGAAATCTTTTATAGGACCATCTGTGTAGTTGCAATAGTGTTCACAAGCTTTTAAATACAAGACATTCTTCCTCAGATCAGGTCATCTGCCTTGGACCTGGGGCTGCATATATGAATTCAGACTTTTTCTCCTGTGAAGGCCAGGACAGGGTGTTAAATTGAGAAGTGAGTCTCCAACTTCATTCTTAAAGTGGGGAGGCATGTAGCAGGATGGCCAATTCTCTTAAGAGAAGGTAGCTAGATAGAGTAAAGAGCTGGAGCTGAGGGTGTGGCTTGCTGGGAATTAAAAACCCCAGCAGGCAAAACCAGGGTGAGTATGGAGGAGAAACAATGGATGCAGGAAATCTCCATGCTAGGAGAAGGAAAAAACTGGGAAAGAAGATGCAGGAAATCTCCATGCTAGGAGAAGGAATAAACTGGGAAAGACCCCTGAAGCCACAGTGGACCTGTCTCAGGGATCAGGACAGTAATGTTTATGTTTGCTTACTTTGTTTGATGAAGACCTGTATATAACTGGGGCAGGCTGAGAGGTGCTCCAGGTAGCAGAGGCCAGCAAAGTGAGAGACTGCATAGTAGGCCTGTGTGAATAGGGAAGTATTCGATTTGGATTTGGCCAATTCAGAGGACAGTGATTCAATTGGGAGATTTGGATTACTGTCCTGAATCAATTCAGCTGAATTGGCTTTGGAAGATTTTGGCACTGATTTGGAGAGATTCAATGATTTGGATCGGCTGGGGAGAAGCAGGCAGAGCCAGGCAGCTGCAGGTTCTCCCACGGCTTCTTCAGCTGTGCCTGCATCTCCCTGGGTGGGGGAAGCCATGGGAGAAGCCCCCATGGCTACCCTGCCCAGCACCATCCCTCCCCTGGCCCTAGCTTAGTCCCGACACTTTAAAAAAAAAAAAGCCCTGCACTCACTAGCTGTAGTAGCAGTGACTGGGGCCTCTGAGGGCTCATGACAGGGCACCCCCCCACACACACACATACACAGCATGGGGCAGCACGGGACAGTGGGGATCATCCCCCTGCCTGGCACCCACATGCCAGCTTCCCCATGGTGTGGGTGCATTGCAGCTCAGCAGGGTGCTGCACACTGCCTTGGAGCTGGGGCCACTGGGGCTGAGCAGTGGCAGGGTCTGGCTGAGCCTCCCCAACCCCCAGACAGCATGTGGTGCCCTGCTGAGCCACACTGAACCCACACCATAGGGCAGCTGCCACATGGGTGCCAGGCAGGGGGGTCCATCCCCACTGCCCCACGCTGCATGGAGGGGGGGCTCTGCCATGAGTGCCCAGAGGCCCCAATCACCTCTGCCAGAGCCAGTGAGTGCAGGGCTTTTTTTTTTTCTTTTAAAGTGCTGGAGGCTGGGCTGGGTGCAGGGGGGCAGGGGGTGGTGCCAGGCAGGACAGCCATGGGGGCTTCTCTTGCAGCTCCTCCAGCTGTGCCTGCCTCTGCCCCGGTGGGAGGAGCCACCTGCCAGCACAGGTGGAGGAGGATGCAATGTAGGCTCAGCTCTCTCTAGGCACCAGCAGGGTATAGCCCCTGTTCCTAGCGCTACCTCACCCACATCAGCTCTGGGAGCGAGGGCTCTGCCCTGCTGCCGCTTCCCAGTTGGCTTGGAAGGCATGGGATGTGGATGCAGCAGTGCTGGGAGTGGGGGCTATGCCCTGCTGCCACTTCCCCCCTTCCACCTGAAGCAAGCCACACCCACATCCTGTCCTCCCCTCCCCCATCCCAGCTGGGCAAGTGGCAGCAGAGCAGAGCCCCTACTTCCAGCGGTGGTGTGCCCACATCCCGCACCCCTCTGCCCCCCTCTCTGAGTAACACATCCCCAATCCTACTGGGCAGCTTGGTCCCAGCCCCAGCCGCAATCCTTCCCTCCCACACAACCTTTCCCTCCCCCAACCCCAACAGACTTACCGGCTGCAGGCAGCTGTGTCAGCTGCCTGTTTAGTCTATGGCTGAATCTCTGAAGCAGCTGAATCTTTTCTGAAGCTTTTCCAAATTGATTTGGATCTTATAATTGTTCTCTCAATTCGATTCAGATTCGGAGATTCGGTCCCCAAATTGAACCGAATTTCCTCCAAATCAAATCACCTACCAAAGCTTTGCACAGCCCTACTGCATAGTGCTAAGACTGCAAAAAGATGCTTGGAAGAGGGACAAAGCCTAGCTGAAAGACGCCAACCTGCTACACTGTGTTATTACAGTTTTCAAACAGCCACTCTGAAAAGTCTGGTTTCTACCGCTTTACAGCAGAACACTGTAACCCAAACCTCACTACACTGTAGTAGTTGCTGAATGCCAATGAAACCCTCTTCCTTTCCAGGAAAAAGGCCGGTGGTGTTTTTGCAGCACCCTCTCCTAGGAGATGCAACCATCTGGATTTCTAATCTACCTAACAACAGCCTTGGCTTCATCCTAGCAGATGCTGGCTATGATGTTTGGTTAGGAAACAGCAGAGGGAACACCTGGTCTTCAAAGCACAAGACTCTTAAGCCGAGCCAGAAAGAGTTCTGGAGGTTCAGGTACACTGAAAGACTTAAATTTTGAAAATAGATGTTTCTGAGGTGATAATAATAATAGTGAGGTAGGGGAACATCTCACCTTCAGATTCCTAATACATTGCTACCCAGACTGGTAGTGACTGGAGGATGGGAGTGGCCTACAGAAATAGGGAGATGAAAGCTCAAGAGGAAAGGATGTTCAGTGGGGCTGAAATTGGGAAAGGATTGTAAGAGGAAAAGAGGGATGTGGGTAAATGGAAGGGGATATAGCACAGTGAGGTGATGGAAGTGAGAACAGAGGTAAAAAGCATGGTGGACAGCTATAGGGCTGCAACAGTCAGAGAGAAAGAGTGACGTGAGATAGACAATCCATGCCAGTGCAACAAATGAGGAAAAAAACTCCCCAGAATTTGGTTCTCACAGGCAAGCGAAGGATGCTGTGCTGAAATGAAAGGCTCTGTCACTGAGCAGAGTCCAAGTACTGAATCGGGCCAGAGAAAGAGCTGCAGATCAGGGTTGGCCCACACCTACCAGTCTCAGTCATGCAGTATAGAGAAGAGTCCTATTTACAAGTCTGCCAGGCTAGTAACTTTTAGAAATTCTATTTAGAGATCCTGTGTATTTGCTGGAAGCAGCAGTATTGCAAGACGCATGCTGCACATTTGACACAAACTAGCAAGGACTAAAAACCCATGAGTTGGCAAAATCACTGATCAGTAGGACTGTGTGGAATTTCGCCAGGTGTTTCACTTCAAAGCTTTTTTGACGCATTTTGATCTCAAAACAGTGAAATTTAAATGAAACAAAAGGCTTCAAAACAGCTTTGAAATGAAACAAGAGCACTCAAAACATTTTGAAAGTTTCAAACCATTTTGAGTTTCAAAACCGGGCTTGCTTGGCTTCAGCACCAGTCCCAGGTGGTAGCGGCAGCCTCCTCTCATCTGATGTGCCGATCCAGGAGCCCACACCCCTGGGAAGGCTGCTAGGCTGTGCTGGATTCCTCCTGGGGGCACAAGCCCCCGGATCTACAAGCCAGATGAGAGGAGGCTGCCACTACCTCTTGGGACCAGTGGCAGCAGCTATCTTCCCTGCGCTGGGTGCAGGCTGCACTCAGCACTGGTCCCAGGTAGAAGCCAGAGCCTCCTCTCATCTGTGAGAGGAGGAGGAAGAGGAGGAGTCCAACACAGCCTGGCAGCCTTCCCAGGTGTGCGGGCCCCTGGATCTGTGCATCGGATGAGAGGAGGTGGCCTCTTCCACCTGGGACCGGCACTGGGAATGGACTGTGCCCAGCATGAGACTAGATTGCTGAGCCTCCTCTCATCCAGTGTACAGATCTGGGGGCTCGCACCCCTGGGAGGAGTCCAGCACTGCCCAGCAGCCTGAGTCTCCTCTCATCTGGTGCACAGATCTGGGGGCTCACACCCCTAGGAGAAGCCCAGCAGATCTGTGCCCTGGATGAGAGGAGTGCCCTTGTTTCATTTCGAAGCTGTTTCAAAGCCTTTTGTTTCATTTCAATTTCAATGTTTCAAGTTCAAAACGTGTTGAAACAGCTTCAGAACAAAACACCCAGTGAAATTTTGTACAGCCCTACTGATGAGTGATTTTGTCACCTCATGGGGTTTTGGTCCTTGTTAGTTTGTGTCAAATGTGCAGTGTGCATCTTTCAATACTGCTGCATACAGCAAATACATAGGCTCTCTGCAGAGCTCAGCATTGGTCCCAGGTGGAAGAGGCAACCTCCTCTCATCTGGGGTGCAGATGAAGCGGCTCTCACCCCCAGGAGGGCTTCCAGGCTGTGCCAGACTCCTCCTGGGGGTGCAAGCACCTGGATCTGTGTGCTGCATGAGAGGAGTTCCAGACAGCAACAGCAATCTTATCTGGTGCTGGGCACGGGCTGCACCCAGCACCAGTCCCAGGCGGCAGTTCTTCCTTTCATCCAGTTCACAGATCTGAGGGTCTGCACCCCTGGGATGAGTCTGGCATACCCCACAGCCCTCCCAGGGGTGTTGGCTCCCGAATCTGCACACTGGATGAAAGGAGGCTGCCGCTGCTGTCAAATATCAAGAGTTTTGCTTTGAACAGTTTGAGGTGCAGTTTCCCAGAAACCTCTGTACCTATCTCCTTGAAGCTTGGCAGACTTCACACCCTTAGAAGGGGCTACCATCCCTGCAGTCTGCATCCAAATCAGGCAAGAAATGACAAAGTTTTAGGTATTTTCATGATTCCCCATTATAGCCTGTGGGCGAAACGTCAAAACTCGTCGAAACAGCGAAACAGTTTTGACTAAATGAAATGGGACAGTGCTTCAAAATTAAATGAAATGAAGCAAAGAAATGAAACACCATCCCTTTGAAATGGTGAAATGGACGTCAAAACAAAATGATGGTGTTTCGCATCAGTCCTCATTTCACTTAACTAAAGAATCTGTGTGCTATTGTGGCCAACTGTATTAGAAATCATTCATTTAAGCTTTCTGTGTTTTGTCCCTGTAGTTTTGATGAAATGGGTAAAAATGATCTTCCAGCAGCACTACACTTTATTCTGGAAAAAACAGGACAGAAACAGCTCTATTATGTTGGCCATTCACAAGGGACAACTATAGGTATGCCAAGGTGGATGTTAAGCTTGTCTGTACACTATCCTCTAATGATAAATGGTATATGAAGGCCTTTGTAATTACCTATTATTATTCTTAAAATCTCATGATTGTAAACCAGCCTCCCAGTTTTGGAGTTTTGAAGAAGACACTTTAGATGCCTTTATGAGGAAATGCTGCCATTTTAAAATAAATTGATAGCCACTAAAATCAATATTATCAAGCTTCTTACCACCCGCAGAGGGAATCAATAAGTCAACAAGGGACTAGAGTCATTTTTATCTTGACATTTGCTTGCCTTCTGAGATTGTCAGTGCTTTATTAGTTTTGTATGTGAACATTTGTTGTATCGTATTGTCTGAATTAAGAGTCAAGAAGAAAATTATATTCTGTTCCTCAATCCAAGCCTCAGAACATTTATACTATTGTTTTACATGGTTGTAAAGTGCTATGGGTTTTTGGAAACTGAGGAGCATAAAACCCAAAAAATAATTTGCTTACTTTTGACTATCAGAATCTAACCGAACAGCATCTCAGGAATTTAAATTTTCAAGGTGTAATCTAAATTGGGATTTAGAATGAATGTTTGATTTTCACATTATGAATAGCATTTGAACCAACCAGGGCTATTTCAGATTCAGCTTTGCTATGTTAAGAGATCTTTTGTATCTTCTCAGGTTTTACAGCATTTTCAACTAATCCAGAATTGGCTGAAAAAATCAAAGTTTTTTTTGCATTGGGTCCAGTAGCCACAGTTACCTATGCGACCAGCCCCATGGTAAAGCTTGGGTCTTTTCCTGAATCCTTGATCAAGGTATGTTATTCCTTCACTCCAACAGCCAGACACACCGTTCTGACTGCACCTGCTAAACAGACAGCTAAGGATTTGTCTAACATAGGGCCAGTACAAGGCCATTGAATGCTTCTTCCACTTATCCTAGTTTGGAGTCCAGCCAGGCATGGGGTAGATTGTCAAGAGCTAAATGAGTCTGAGATAAACTCAAGATGGTTAAAAATGTATCACTCAGATATTTAATTATTCAAATATTTCTTTTCAGTTTGGAGCCTTGCTATAATAATTTGAATGATGTAAGTAGGTGAGGCTACAGGTGTGTTTTGCTTTCTGTTTCTGCACTGGTTTAGCTTCAGAAGGATCTGTCTGGAAACCAGGAAGGAAGGAAAAGAACAGCTCAAGAGAGCTGTCACTTAGCAAACACTCCTTTTAGAGTTGTTAAGGGACAGTGCCAGAACTAAAACACTTATACTGAAAGGGATTCCAGGAACCAATGTTATGAATGCTGAGCCATGCTGCTCCAGTACACTCCAAGAGTTTAAAGCATGCTTTTAAAAAACAGTTTAAATCTGGGACTGTGAACATTATTGAGCATTACCTGTGGCTATTGCATGGTAGCAGAACAAGATGAAGAAGTTTGGTGTTCTAGTTATACATTTCCCTACGTTAACAAAAGCTGATTTTTATCCAAGGCAAGGGTCGGCAACCCCTGGCACACATGCTGAGCATGGCCCGTGAGGCCATTTTCCTTGGCACGCTGCGGCCAGCCCCGGCTCCGGGTAGCTGCTGCCAGCAACGGAGCCTGGGCTGCTTCCAGCAGGGCTTCCAGCATCCCAGCTGCCTGCTGGGAGCAGCCCACATTCCCAGCTGGCAGCAGCTCCCCAGAGCAGGGGCCGGCTGCAGCCAGGAGCCTCCAAACAGCTGCGCTGGGCTCCAGCATCAGCTCTGCATTGGAGCATGCAGGCACACCTTACAGTGGGTGGTGGGGGAGGGGCCCAAAGCAGCACAGCCCTGGTCTCTCCCCCGCTCCTGGCACGTAGGGAATCTTGTTTTATTATTACCTGTACTGAATATCTTCTCTTTTTTTAGACAAATAGCTAACTTATGAAAATCTGAAGTATGGCAAAAGTATGTTAGTCTATTGCTCTTTGACTGACTTCCATTTTTAACTTAGCCAGTCTTCATGTCAATGGAAACAACTGCATGTACTCTAATGACATCCAGAACTAGTTGTAATATTTTATTGCCATGAAAATAGGAAGATGGTTTCCTCAATGAGAATCACTTGGTAAAATAAAGAAGAAAGGATAGTTGTGAGTTTGTGGAAATATTAGGACTAAAGGATAAAAGAATGGCAAACTGACCAATGAACTTTGATTTTTTTATCTCACATTAAGTGATTATTTTATATGAAATGAGTTTATTATTGTACTCTACTTTTGTAAGAATAAAATAATAAGGATGTTTTTTAGATCTTCCTTGGTAACAAGGGATTTTTTCAACAACCCAAACATCTGAAGAAACCTTTTACAACCATGTGTACATCCCTGAGTAAGTTTTGTACCTCGCTCCTCTCTTTCGTGGTTGGCTATAATATTCCAAACCTGAATATGGTAAGTATGAAAGAGTATTTTAAAACAATAAAACTAAAGTAATTTCTGACATGCATGATATCTACATACATTATTTATAGACAGCATTTTTTTTCCTGCAGAAATATAGATGGTAAGGTGTGATAAAATTAATCAATATTCTGAATGATTAAAATCCTCCTGCTGGCTTTGACCAACATCATATTAGATTATAACTAAAGCTGGGATCATCCACATCCTAGGTCCAAATCTTGGTTAATACGGCTCTGTATTGCACAGATTTTTGAGGCTTGTCCCTTTTGGGGCAGTTAGTCAAATCTGTTCTGCTATAGGGGACAATTCCATTAGAGGGAAAAATTAATATTGGAATCATTTTTCTTTAATGCACTTCTTATTATTTTTCAAGTACCAAGTCTACTTTCCCGTATACAGAGGGCGCACCTACAATAGACACTACGTTGTTGTAGCTCATCACTATGGTGATATAGTGTTTTGCAGGCACAACCATGAAAGTGATGCTGCATAGTATATAAAAATAACTATGTACCACCAGGACTGCGCAGTACTGGCTAAAGCAAGTACTAAATGACTGTACAAGTGCACAATACCAAATGCACAGTCATGGGTATGTGTAGATGTGCCCAGTGTGAATCAAACAGTAACAAGAACATAATTCCTTTCTTCTCAGTTCCCAAACCAAGTCCCCAGGTGTTTTCTCTACAGATGTTTGCCAAGACCACAATCCCAATACTTTCTTTCATATTGTTACCCTGTTTTTCTGGTCCCTCATGTTTGTGCCAGTAATATTTCTTACTGCTTCACCAGCTCTCTCTCCCAGTTTAACATAGACATATACACTAACACATATAGAGCTCGTCTAGCAAAACCTCCCATATGCCTATTCCAAAATGCCCTTGAATGTAAGACCACCCCCTCCCCAGTAATTACATTCTTACATGGCAAGTTATAAAATTGTTACAATTCTCCATGTATAGAGCCTAAAATCATACTAAATATGTCCCCCCAACTGCTGTGACAAGAAAGCAACAGCAGAAATTGAGGGGCAGTCCACACCCCTTTCTCCTCTGTCCCTTGTCCCCTGTGCCTGTCCTCCTTGCTGCCTGTTCCCTGCCACGTGCCACCGTGCTGTCCCAGTGTCCTCCATGCCTGTGCCTGCCCCTGTACCTTGACCCCTGTGTCTGCCACCCCACCCCCTGCCTTCCTCACAAGTGGTTGAATGAAGCCCCAGGTATGAGTACTCCATATCCAAACACAAGTTATTGAAAAAGCACATCCAAGTTGGGTAACCTTGTGCATCTCTGATTTTAACTCAGAGATGTTATGCATATGCCAGGGGAAAGCTTGTTTCCATCTAAAAATCGTGGCCTATATTGTGTCACAGATCATAAGGCAAGCAATAGTGGCTTTTTGTTATTTTAAAATTTTATCTAGATGTAAGAAAAATATCCTCATCAAAACATTGTTTCTTTTTTAATTGGTAAATATATGTTAGAACATTATTTTTACTTAAAGCAAACAAACAAACAAACAAACAGATTACAAGATAAGCCTTGATGTGTTATGTCTTAGAGTCAAAACATTCCATAATGTAAATGTAAGTAAAATACCCTTAAAAGGATGTGATATGCATTGTAAGTAGCCAGATTAGAAACAGGATAGACTTTTATAAGGGTAAAGACAAACAGGTAAGATGTTTGCTGACTTTATAATGTGACTTGCTAACTGAGTGATGCAATTCTCAGTTCAGGATGACAGATTTTATGGGGAATCTGAGTTATTGTCACAAATCACTAAATACTTGTAAGGTACTAGGGCTGTGCGAAGCATCGGTCCATGATTCGATTCTGTGGAGATTTGGCCCGATTCGGTGGCCAAATCTCCAAATCCGAATCAAATCAGGAGACCCTTTATTCTCCCTGAATCAAATCAGAAGCCTCTGAATCAATTCGGAGAGATTTAGAAAGATCTGATGATTCAGACATGGACACAGCTTTAAATGTTTTTTTCTACATACCTCGAGGTACCAGGTGGCTCGTGACTGCTGTGATGCTGGGTCACAATGAGCATCATACAGGAGCATTGGGGGCTCCCCAGCATGCTTGGCAGCAGACCCAGAAGTGGATCAGAAGCACTTCTGGTCCAATTCCATGTTCACTGGGGAGCATGCAGGGGGGACCCTCCATGCCCCTCTGGCTCGGTGACTGGTGCCTCCTGGGTCTGGGGGGGCACCTGGGGTCCCCCCACAGCCAATTGCTGAGCTGGGGGAGTACAGGGGGGCCCCCAGCATGCTCTCCAGCAGACCCAGAAGTCAACCAGATATACTTCTGGTCCACTTCTGGATTTTCTGCTGAGCACATGGGGGCCCCCCACTGCTCCTGTGGGTGCTTCATCCACCCCAGCATCGCAGCATTCACAAGCTGCACTGGTAACTCAAGGTATGTAAAAACAGCATTTAAAGCTGTGTCTATGTACAAATCTTCAGATTCAGATTCGGCCAAATCAAAATTGGGGACGGTGATCCAAATCAATTAATCAAATCACTGTCCCCGATTTGGGCCGAATCTGAATCGCATACGGCCTGCTTTGTACACCCCTAATAGGTACCCTGTTTTAATACAAGAGAACTGCATCCTCATCCTTTTAATCCAATGGTGAGCCACATCCTCTAGATTTTTATTTGAACCTCATTATTAAATGGATTTCCACATTCATGATAAATACTATTTTCGTTTTAGAGTCGCATGGGCATGTATGTAGCACATTCACCTGCTGGAACATCTGTGCAAAACATACTACATTGGCGTCAGGTATTAATGACCATTTGAAACCTGTTGAGAACCACATTTGGGATCTAGAATGGCATGGCCTTCCTTTCCTATACCGATATGAAAGATTTAACTGCTCGTCATTTTGCTGAAATACAGAGATTAGTACAAAGTAATATATATCAGTAAATAGGACTTAAAGCAAGAATTTCCCATTTTCAAAAGGGGATTTTGCATGTGGGGTGCCTTATGGACAGATTTTCAATAGGACTTAGGTAATGAAATCCAGAACATAGATCTATAAAATCTTCTACAGTAATGCAAGGGACCTCAGAAAGTCATCTGCCTCAACACACAAATATTAGTCTAATTAACTTGTAAAACCTTCCAGTGGTGGCTATTTCACAACCCCCCAAGCTGATCTGCTCAAGAGTTAAACTATTTTTAGAATTAGAATTACTTTCTCTGTTATATACTTTAACTCTCCCTTGTTGCAATTTTAGGCCATTAATTCTTTTCCTGCCCCTTATGGGCACAGAAAACAGTTCATCACCATCTTTTTGCATCTGAAGACACATCAAATCCAATTCTCTTCTCTAGATAAAGTAATTCCATTCCTTCCAACTGTTCCTTGTATGTCATGCTTTCTGAGTTCGAAGGATAGAATTAGTCTTGGCAGGAGAAGGATACTGCCTTCTGCTTTCTATTTCCAAAAATAGTCCGCTTTTGCTTTGAGTCTAATTACTGCTGATATGTAATTAACAGGTATTATATGCAAAACAATTCCAAGCTTATGACTATGGCTCTAAAGAAAAGAACATGGAGAAATACAATCAGGTAGGATGATATGCTTTGTGTTGGAAAATACTGAGGTCTTTGTAAAAAAAATAAATAAAACAAAGAAACATAAGACAAAGGACAGAGACCTACATTTATAGTAAGATAAAGGAAATATTCTTCAAGACAGTGTTTCATGGTACTTTACAAAAGAGGTGGCCAGCCACAGCACACATGCCACATGTGTGACCTTGGGTGAGCAGTTGAGAGGCACCAGAGGACAGGAATGGGGTAGAGCACTCTGTGGAGCAGAGCTAAAGAAAGCATTCATGAGAGAAGAGATGTCAGCCATCACTGCCAAGAGACAATGCAATCCCTGGCCCTGCAGAAACAGTTTAAAACTTTTCTGGCCTTGCAGTCAGTACCAAATGCAGAACTTTGTATCCTCACTGGCCATGCAAAACGATGGCAGTTTTGTGGCCAGGAAATAATTAACCTGACTCTTGGTGCTGTCCTCTTCTGTCACTGCTCTGCTCTGCACAGCTACAGCCAAAGGCTAGAGCCCCTTAGCCTCCCCTCTAGGACCCCAGAGTAGAAACTATCACGTATGTTTGTGGGCTATGGGATGATCAGAGTGGCACTTGGAGATCGAGTGGAAGGGAGAGGGGGCTAACTCATGGTATACCTCCCAAAAAGATGGACCACCACTACTTTGCAAGAGAAAAGTTAAACCACATATAAGGAGGCTGAACCCTGTGGTGAAAGAGGTAATTTAACATGGATGTGTCCAGTTGTAAAAGATCATTAAGATGTATACTTGACTGTTACAAGTAGGTGGATGTTTACTGTCAAATGATTCTTGGGTAAACCTGCTGGAGACTCCTCAAAAAAAGCAATCACAAAGAAAGGAAGATTTAACATCTTACCTGTTCATAGCTGGTAGACTCTTGGTGAATTTTGTTGGAAAAGATAATTTAGAGAATGGTTCCAGGTGAAAGGGGGAGAGCCTCTGAATCAAGAGAAATGCATGAACCAAGTAGGTACAAAACAAAACAGAAAGAGGAAAATAGATACTGAGACATTTGCCTGCCATTTTTTCAATACAGGATAATGATCTTATATGCCAGTTTAGTTGGCATTGGCAAGTTCAATAGGCTTCCTGATGCTAGCTACTGAGTAAAGTTAAAATAATCTTTCACTTAAAGCAAATCCTGAGAAATCCTCACATTCTAGGAGCTGCAAGAAAAGGTTCATGCGTGGTATTAACTTGCCAATATGCAGACAAACAGAAATACCTACAGGGGAGATCCTGGAATGATGCCTTTCTAAATGGCAAGTGATAAATTCATTTTGTAATTGTTTCCATTCCATTCTGAGGCTCCCATGGTAATGAGACTAACTAACTACTAAGATTTATGGGAAAATAAAGGGACTTGTCATTCAGTTTAAGAGTTGTGTTCAACATAATTTCCAAACACAGAGTAGGACAATGGTCTTGGATTTCAGGTTTTTACCCTGAACTCTGGGAGACAAAGTTCTATGTCTGGAGCTGTCACAGAGTTCTTGTGTGCTGTGAAACAATCATTCATTTTGTCTGCTTCTGTGCCCACTGGTAAATCAGAAATAATTATGAGGATACTTTCTTAAAAGACTGTTGTATAGGTGAAGTCATGAAGGTTTTTGACTTGCTATGCTAATGTGTACCAAATAGAAACTTATTAAAAAAGAAGTGTAAAGTCATCTAAAAAGTCAGAATTTTTTTTAATACCAGTAAGCATGGAAGGGTCTGTCTGTCTTATTGGCACATGGATAATAAGAATTATATAGATGGTCTTTTACCCAATGCATCCCAGCCATATATAATCTGATTATCATTCTAAATCACATGGAAATGACACAAGTGTGCTTTCATGCAAAATTTGTAACATGAACCAAGAACTTACAACTCTTTTATTGTGAACACTTCTAATCTTTTGACATTGATAGATTTTTATTTAAGGGCATTACCTCTAATTACTGGTACCAGGGAAGAATGAAAAAAGGATTGAGGACAGGTTTTATTGCTACTTTTGTTGTTATTTTATTTTAGTGATTTGGAAGAGGAATAAACTTTTGTCACTTCACAATTTATTTGTTAAAAAATGGCAATGGCTTTCCCAATTGCCCTATTTTAATCTGTTCCCCTCTTTTCCAGACAACTCCTCCTGCATACAAAATAGAAAAACTGAAAATGCCAATTGCTGTTTGGAATGGTGGACATGATTTGATTGCAGATCCAAAAGATACAGCCATGTTACTCCCTCAGTTTACTAATCTAGTTTTTCATGAGCATGTTCTTGAGTGGGACCATCTAGATTTCATTTGGGGTCTTGATGCAACCAAGCGTATGTATGCAAAAATCATGGACCTGATGAAGAAGTATCCCTAAAACCATGTGACAAGGCTTGAAAGCAAAGATTAGACCTACTGGGTCCTATCTGTTTTCTGTTGGCAATAGAGATGACTTTCTGATTTTTCTTTCTTTTCTTGTAATAATTTTTTTTTTAAAGATCAGTACTTGGAATTTCTGTGATTTGTTTCTATTTTTTATGCCTGTGTCACTATCTTCCTGGTGCATTTAAGTTACTAGGGCATCTCCTTGTAAGGTGATGTCTGTAGCAAATCGTTGTAACACCATAAAAACAGCTGCATGCATTATCTGTATAATGCTGTACAGGATCATTTAATTCAGAATGTATTAATTTCTGCAGTTCAGTCTGTCACTGGGTTGATAGCAGGGCTGTGCGAAGCTTTGGTCCCTGATTCAATTCAGTGAAGATTTGACCCAATTCAGTGCCTGAGTCTCCAAATCCAAATTGAATCAGGAGACCATTTAATTTCTGAATCAATTTGGAAGCCGCCAATCAATTCGGAGAGATTCAGTGATTTGGCCATAGACACAGCTTTAAATGTTTTTTCTACATACCTTGAGGTACAAAGCTGCTCATAAATGCTGTGATGGTGGGGCAGATGGAGCGTCTCACAGGAACAGGGGAGTTCCCCAGTGTACTCGGCAGCAAACCCAGAAGTAGACCAGAACCACTTCTGGTCCACTTCCGGGTCTGCCGGGGAGCATGCAAGGGAGCCCCTACTTCCCCGGCTGGGCAACTGGTGCCTCCTGGGTCTGGGAGTGAACCTGGGGTTCCACCGTGGCCGATTGATGAGCTGGGCAGGTGTAGGAAGGGCCCCCGTGCTCTCAGCAACAGATGTGGAAGTGGACCAGAAGTACTTCTAGTCCACTTCTGGGTTCACCATCAAGCATGTGGGCCCCTCCCGCCCACACTCCTGTGGGATGCTCCATCCGCCCCACCATCACAGCATTCATGAGCCACACCTGGTACCTCGAGGTATGCAGAAAAAAAATTTCACTCTGTGTCTATGGCCAAATCGCTGATTCTCCAAATCAGCATTAAATCTTCAGATTCAGATTCAGCCAAATCAAATCAGGGACAGTGATCTGAATAAGCAAATTGAATCACTGTCCCCAATTCAGGCTGAATCTGAATTGAATATGGCCCATTGCGTGCACCCCTAGTTAATAGCATTTTAACAGCATTGCTTTCAACCTAGCCAGCAGCATTACTTTTACTGCTTTGCTTTTGAAGATCATGCTTTTGAACTGACTTTTAAAGAGACTGCCAGGGTTGAGAGGCTAGGTAATTAATGCTGATGCTGGAAAGTGGCTCCATTTGTGGCCTCAAGGAATTCTCTCAGTCTATTATCCTCAGCTTTCCTATTTGCAAAATTGGTATTATAATATCTATATCATGGAAATATAGCTAACGTTTGTGAAGCTAATTCATCTTGAGAGATATCTTTAGGGTTTCCATGTATTTATTATATTTCACAACCAGTTTGCATTGTTTTAGGAGACATATTAACATTCATATACCTTATTGTCACAAGTAAAAATACTCAGCAGTGGACACCAACTAAGCACTAGTTCAGTACAAGGCCTAAAAACCAACCCAAAATGCATTCCTATAATCAGTAACACTGCTATACTCTTTTGTGCTCAGAAATGAAGTACATGGCTCTGACTTTCCCTATAATGGTGTCATTTCCCCTTTTTTTCACCTTGATGGTTCTTTTAGAGAGTTTATGACACTGAAGAACTACCTCTGGCCCTCTACAGGCCTCCTCTCTGAAAAATGTTTTGTGATTAAGATCATGTGGGGTTCACATGGGATTTTAATGTAACAAATTTTGGGTATATATTCTCAATAATACCTTGCTTGTACTTCCCATACTTTATTACCATTAGTAATTTAGGCCTAATAAATACAGCATCATAGAATGACCTACTGGTGTCCCAGATTTACTGTCAGCCTAATATCAGAATGACTAGATTTTTCTATTGTATATTCCCTAGTTTGGATCTTGTGTCAAATTTTCCATTTCACTCTCCAAGACCAGTAGCTTTGATTTCTGTTGTGTTTTCCCACTCTTACCTAATTTTCCAGAATCTCTCTTAAGTGAGCATCAAACATATTGAACACATAAAGAAGTGTTTTGCTCTGATCCTCTGTCACATTAGGCATGTCAACATGAGACACTATACTGCTGGTGGCTGTGTGGCAGAGCTTCTGCCTACTATGTGTGAGATTTGAGATCAAGTCCCAGCTGGGATGAATTGAGGTGAGTGAAGTGACAGGAAGAAATTCTTGTTAGGGGTCTTTAAAAGGAGGCTTGATAACTACCTAACTGGGGTCATTTGAGCTAAAACTTAGTAGGGGTTATAAGAGCCCTGTATTCATTCCTATCCAGAGCAGGGGGTTGGAATAGATGATCTGCTCAGCTCCCATCAGACCCTACTTCTATGAAACTATGCTCAGTAGACTCATTTCCTGGGCAGTGAAGTGTCACCATTGACACATGCACAGCAATTAGGGTGCAGTAGACTAATTTACTGTGCTACAGGATAATCCCATCAAATACAATGTTATGCCTTCTTTTTTTATTCTACTTTATCTGCATTGCTCAGTAGTTATAATAGGCCATAATACATCCAAAATCCCTCCTTCAGATGGAAAGTCTTATTTTAGTTCATTTGTGTTAAATTCAGTCCATCCATCTCCCATGCCTGTTATACAAATAGATGGCATATTTTGGGAGGAGGGATACAGAAGAATTCTGCTCTGCCACGGCAATCTTCATTCAGTGTAGGATTCCCTTTGAACCTTTTGCCAATGGCAGAATTTGGAGCTGACCAAATGTAGCTATACACATTTTTGGCACAGATCTGATTCTACCCAGCTAAAATCTATAAGGCTTTGTAACAGGGGACCTAAACTCTGTTACTTGGACACAAGGAAAGGAGAGGAAGACTCAGTCAGAGACCCCAGAGCCTGTGCCAAAGCAGGCTAGAGAGAAGGGGGGAGATCAAACAGACAGGATCCAGAAGAGGACTGGGAGAATATGTGAGAGGGGCATGTGGGATTAAAGCAGCAGGAACAAGCAAAGAGGATCTACACCAGGGAGCCCAGAGACTCCTGTCACTTTAAGAAGACAGAGCGGCAGAAAGGCAGCTTGATAATTAAGGGAGTGAGAACCCAGTGCATGGCTGGGGCAAAGGGAAGGGTCAGGGGAGAAAAAAGGAATGCAGTAGCAGAGGGTGGTGCTCCTGGGCCCATAAACCCAGTTCCAGAGCCAGAGCGGGCAGTCAGACCCTGCAGACTCAAAGAAAAGGAGCTCCCTCAGAGAAGTGGACTGCAGGAAGCAGTCTAGGGAAATGAGCCTGCTCATAGGAATGAGAACAGGTCTAGCCCAGGGAAGTTACCGTTTGTGAGAGGTGAGCTTTGCATGTCTTCTAGTTCTACTGTTATATGTTTAATTTTTCTTGTTCTATAACTGGAGGAACAGGTGTGGCTATGAGCGGGGGCTGGGGGCAACAAGAGTGCTGTAGGGGAACCCAGAAAAGATACCAGCCAGGGTCGGGGATCAAATAAGCAGTGTGGAGCTGATGCTCAAATGCTATAGAGGGAGGCAGAGCTGAGAGTTGCAGTGCCCTGAGCCTGAAACTCCTAGGAGGATGGGGCTGAGCCAAGAGTAGCTTTGCCCTTGGCAGAGATGCCAGAGGGGCTGAAACAGGACAAGACAGGGCCAGAGGGGCCTGAAGACTAAAGAGACAGTGAAGGGTGAGACTGGAATGGCCAGGCCAGAGACAGTGGGCCTAGACTGCCTGTCAACAGCCAGAGCAACCATGAGGCTGAAGCTACTGGGGGGGATCAGAAAGGTGGAAATGGAGAAACACCTACAAGGCATGGGAGTGGCTGTAGGGGTGGAAGCATGCCACACCTACAAGGCATGGGAGTGGCTGTAGGGGGGGAAGCATGAAATGAATTTAGCCCTTACATCATATAAGACATGAGAAATAGATGCTGAGATAGAGTGAGAGAACACCTAGTAGGGCTGTGTGAAGTTTCGGTCCCCAATTCGATTTGGTGGAGATGCGGCCCAATTCGGTGCCTGAATCTCCGAATCCAAATCGAATCAGCGGACCCTTCAATCTCTCCGAATTGAATTGGAACCCTCCAAACCAATTCAGAGAGATTCAGAAAGATTCAGTGATTCACACATAGACACAGCTTTAAATGTTTTTTCTACATACCTGTAGGTACCAGGTGGCTTGTGAATGCTGTGATGCTGGGGCACATGGAGTGTCCCACAGAAGTGTGGGGAGCTCCCCAGCGTGCTCAGCATCAGATCCGGAAATGGACCAGAACCACTTCTGGTCCACTTCCAGGTCTACTGGGGACAGCGTGGGAGAGGCCACCCCATGCCCCCCACCTCAGTGACTGGTGCCTCCTTGGTCTGGGGGGGCACCTGGGGTCCCCCACGTGGCCAATTGCTGAGCCAGAGAGGTGCAGGGGGGTGGGGGGGACCTGCATGCTCCCTGGCAGACCTGGAAGTGAACTGACAGTACTTCCAGTCCACTTCTGGGTTCGCTGCTGAGCACATGGGGAGCCCTCCTGAGCTCCTGTGGTATGCTCCATCTGCCCCAGCATCGCAGCATTTATGAGCCATACCCAGTACCTTGAGGCATGTAGAAAAAACATTTAAAGCTGTGTCTATGTCCGAATCACTGATTCTCCAAATCAGCACTGAATCTTCAGATTTGGATTCATCTGAATTGAATAGGGGACAGTGATCCAAATCAACAAATTGAATCACTGTCCCCGATTTGGTCCAAATACAAATCAAATAGGGCCTGTTTCGCACACCCCTAACACCTAGGCTAACCAGCCTCCAAGTGCAGCCTTCCCTCATTACTGTCAACAAGGCATTGTTGCCTGTGAGACTGGGAAGCAGAAGCAAGGGTCTGACAGGATCAGAGTGGCCACTTGGGGGCACCACGGCAGCCCTCAGGCACCAATCCTGTCACAAGTTCCCATTCTCTTCCTGTACAAGCAGAACACAAGAAAAAAAGATTTTCCTCTTTACAATTAGGTTGGAAGGATTTGATTTTAGCGTATCTATTTTCCTCTCTACTGAAAAAAGAACCAAAGGGACAACATTAAGAGTTCCATCAGAATTCCATGCACAGCAATGTGTTGGGAGCTTCAGCTATTTTCTCCCAAGGAGGGCAGTGGGGAAAATACATCTTTGTCCTCCACAGGAAATGAGGCAGTCCCTAGAAAATCTGTCCCTGGCTTCCAAACAACTCCCTACTTTCCTCAACTCAGCGTCAGAAGCAAACTCCCCACTGCCCAACAGACATCAAGTGGGATGCAGCCATGCCTTAGCATGAAATGCTTAACTGGTCAGCATGCCTCCACTGCCACTACAATCAACACCCCCATAACAAAACCATCAGTGTCCATGGTTCCTACCCATATCTTTCCCAAAATGTGAAATACCTGATCCAATGTATCAAATGTCCTCCTGGCCACTAGGTAGGTGAAACGAAACAGCGAGTACACACCAGAATGAAATGTCACAGAAAAATACACAAAGGACAAGGACATTATTACGATCAAATGTATCACTCAGGATCCCGGTTTTCTCCATTTAAAAATCCAAAATTCTCTGATTAAACCCCCCACACTCTGTGTTTTTCTGTGATTAAAATGAAACACCACTATATATATATATATAGAGAGAGAGAGAGAGGTATCAGTTAAACACAATGTCTTATTGATATATTTACAATTTTAAAGCAATGTGGAAGCCTGCCAGTGCCTCAATCATAATAAAATGAATTATAAATAGCTATAAATTTCAGCATTTGATTATGGGTATTTTAAATCATGAAAAATCAGAGCTCCCTTTGCACCCTTTGCTTACCAGGACATGGGTCCAGCTGAGGCTGTCCCCGCTGTTGCTTTGTGGAGCTGAGCAGCCTTGCTATGCCAGTGCCCTGCCTCTGCCCCTAACCCTGCCCCTGCCAATGCCCCTCACTTCCAAGCCACTCCTCAGCCCTGCTGGTACCCATCACTCCTGACCCACAGGCTTCTAGTACTGCTGGTGCCCCTCACTCCAAACCCACAGCCCTCTGGCCCTGCCGGTACCTCTCAATGCTGATCCACAGACCCACAGCCCTGCTGGTAATTCTCATTCCCAACCCACACCCCCACTGCCAGTGACAATGCATAGCAGGTACACAGGGGTGCGCATGCACCTCCTGAGAGCACTGCTGCACCCTCTGTCAGCAGGGCAGACGAGAGCCCCCCCGAGAGCACTGGATGGGGAGTGGGGGTGCCAGGAGAAGTGGTCCCCCATGGCCGATTCCACCAACCTGGAAGTACCAACAGCACGCCTAGAAGTGCCAGAGGTGCACCGCTGCCAGTTGCAAGTCTGCAGCATTGGCCGCAGAGTGAACCCGCCCCAGTCGCTGACTGTCCACTGGGAGGGGGGCGCAAATGCCTCCCCTGACTCAGGAGGCACCAGTCACCCATGCCCACTGCTATTGACACTAATTCCCAAGCCCCAGATCCTCCAGCCCTGCCAGTGCCCTCACTCCTGGCCCACAGCCCTGCTGGTACGTCTCACTCCCAACCTACTGCCCCCTGCCCCTGGCTCCCCAGCATTAGGAAAGGAGTGGGTGTGTGAGAAAGTTGGGGGTACACAGGCAACATGGTGGGAAGGCACATGCCTCCTGAGATTTTTGTGCCCACAGCAGGTTGTGGGACATGGGGCTGCAGCAGGGCTGAACCAGCTCCGGGCAAGAGCCACTTCTATGAGCTAGACAATGGTGAAATGCAGCAGTGGCAGTGGAGGCAACAGTAATGTGGAAACATGGAGTTGTGCCCCCCCTGGCCACTGCTGCTGGGTAGGCAGGTGATGCCTCACTTTTGCAGCCATGGAAGTGCAGCCCTCCATTCCATGCCAGGTCCTACCCACTGGGCCATGGATGTGGCTGCAGCCAGGAGCTGATCCAACCTAGCTGCAGTCCTGTGCCCTGCACCCTGCAGTGGGTGTACAAATCTCAGGAGGCATGTACCCCACTCCATGCATCACCTGTGCCCCCTCCTTCCCCACATGGACTGTGTCCCTTCATACCGTCTCCCCATCCCCATAGACTCACCTGAAGGGAGCTGTGGGAGCTGCTCTCCCCATTGCCTGATTTCCACATGCATGTGTGTGCATGCACATGGCACCCCCTGCCTGATCACCCCCTCCCACTCCCCCCAGCCCTAAAGAGCCCCTTGCAGGCTGAAATTCTGCCAGCCTGCAAGGGGAAACCCACAGTTTCCTATATTTTTGTCCTTTAAAAGATAAAATACACATTTTCCTCCATTAAACAAGAAAAATCCACATTTTTCCAGTTTTTTTTTCTACAGGACAGGAAACCTGGATCCCTGGTGATAAATCATACATTTCCAAAGGCATGATTTGCTTTGGCTGTTCTTTCCCATTTCAGATGCCTCTGAGAATCCTGGCTTTAATTAAAAAAATATAGGTGACTGCTGCCTCTTGTATCTGGGGGGGCACCCACAGAAGTTGGCGACAGGGACTGGGCTGGTGACCATCTGCAGAAGCCAGCAGCAGTGGGGGTGGGGCAGGGCTGGTGAGCACCCACAGAAGCCCCTAGCAGAGTTGGCAGCAGGTCTGGCCCTGTCAGGTGGGGTATGTGCCCCCGTACCCTGTCTATCAGTCACCTATGTCATAAAATGTATCATACGGCTTACCAGTAGTGGTGATATCTTTTAGTAGACCAACTAGATGTTTAGATTAAATATATAAATATAATGTATTTAAATCTAATAAAAGATAGCAGCTCTGCCCAGAGTTCTGATTCCTTTTGCCTCTAGACCAATATGGCTACAACCTGTATCTCACATATAGCTTCCTAAACATAGGTAATGTTGAAGCTGCTTTAATCACTCTTTAATGCACTGAGTATGAATTAAAAGAACATAGTTGGGGAGGGGGGGAGGGAGGGTTAGCTGCTCATTTCCATGCCCAAAGTGAATTTAAGTCATTGTTCTTATGTAGATTTACATGTCAGCATTTCTGTGATCTGCAAAGTAAACTTTAAGAAAATATCCTGTTCCCACATGCAAAACTCAAGGGTACTGGGAAGGTTGTATAGAAGGAGTGTTGCTGTCATACAGAGCTATAGATTAGCATTGCTTTTTGGATACGTAGCAGCAAAAATCCTTAATTTTTATAGAGAATTTAGAAAACTCTTAGGAGAAGCAATTTCAGTACAATTAATACAAATTTTGATACTGCAAAAAAGTGAGTTGAAAGCATGCTTTATATAAATCACAGTGCCCCCCTGAATGCAAATAAAAATGATAGACACAACTTGATTTAGATGACTTTTAGAAAATGGGATTTTAGGATGGGCAATGATTTTTGATAAATTGTCCAACAGCTGCTTACGTATCTCTGTCTCATAACTATTTTTATTGAATTGTGCTTTGCCAACACAGGTCATTTGTTCTATTTTCTTAAGTTATGTAGTATTTTCAACTAATCCAGAGTTGGTTAAAAATATTAAAGTATCCCTCCAACACAGGGGAACCCATGGATTGTAAAAGACTACTGTGTGCCTTGTGGTCTCTTCCTACTCAAGGGGAAGACTCAGGAAAGAGACCTTGGAGTCACTGTAGATAGTTTACTAAAAACGTGCTGGGCTTCATTTCTTCATTAAGAAAGGAATTGAAAACAAAACAGGAAGTATGATCATGTCACTAGACAAATCCATGGTCCACTCATGATATAGTTCTGGTATCAAAAAGGGGGATGGAGAAGCTGCTATACCAAGAGAGACCAGAAAGGTTAAGACTCTTCAGTCTGAGGAGAAAGCTGCACAGTAATATGATATAGGTCTACAAAATCATGAAGCGTTGGACAAAGTGAAGAGGGGACTTTTATCACCAAGTCCCAGAATATGAGTGCTAGGGGCCACCTACTAAAATTAGCAGGAGGCAGGTTTTCAAAAAGGAAAGTACTTCCTTACTCACCCACAAGAGGTTATACAAGCAGATAGCATACCCTAGCCACATTTAAGAAGGGACTAGACATCAGCCAGAGGGGTGAAGCTGGGCCTGCCTGTGGGCTGGGTCCAGCCGGGAGTCAGCTTACAAGTGTGATCTGGTAAGCTGGCCAGACCCTGTGTGCTGGCCCAACCCTACTTTCCAGTTTCAGCTGTAGATCAACCCCATGCTCTGGATCTGGCTTTGGACTGACCCTGCATGCCAGCTGCATCCAAGGCATGGAGTTCTCCATGGGGCCAGAAACTTCGTGGTGGGGGTCAGTGGCAGCATTAATTGTCACAGATCTGGCCCATGAGCCATAGTTTGAGCACCATTGGGCTAGGAAAATTCATGAATGATAGATCCATTAATATTTATTAAACAGAACAGTCAGGGATGTACCCTCTGACATCCCTAAACCAATGATAATAGATACTAGGGAGGGTGTGACAGGGGATAGGTCATTTAAGAAGGGAGAAGCACTGTCAAGGACTTCTCCTTAAGATAAACTGGGGACATTTGAATATTTTTCCCCCAAATATTCAATTATACGATGATTTCTGTGCACTTTGGAGCCTCTCTAGAATAACTTAAATGAAGGAGGTAGGCCAGGCTATAGAAGTGTGTTTAAAACTATAACACAAGTTTAACTCCACAAGAATTTTCTGCAAAATAGGCAGGATGGAAAAGACCAGCTTAGGAGAGCTCTGTCTTAGGAAATACTTGAGAGTTGTTGAGAGACAGTGCTAGCACCTTTACTTTTTGGCTCGACCTTCTGCTGGGCCAAGAGGCTGGGTTTTGGCCAGCAGGTAACAGAGAAGAGCCAAAGAATCTGGTTTTAAGAAGGGTTTTAGAAGTGGTCTGTCTCTCAAGGAAGAGATGGTAGTTAGTGGGGAGAGCTCCAGAACTCTTTTGGGCTATCTGGAAAAATTAGGTTTGCCCCAGTCAGGATGACAGGACAGTAAAGCGTTATTTCGGGAAGCCACATGTTTGGGTTTTTGTGGATTTTAAACCCTAAAAGTTTTCCTTTTATTGCAAAAAAGAAGAACCTCAGCCTCCTGAACTCAGCTATGGCTGCAGAGTAGGGCTGCCTCCTACACCTAAGGCCCAGTTGGAGAATGGCAAAGTCCCACCTTAGGATAGGTCAGGAGTTCTCATGCACCAGCCTGTGGGTCAGATCAGATCCCCGACACCTTATCGTCTACCCACAGGACTCCCCACAAGTCCATGGGGAGCTCAGCAGACCATCGTCTGGCACACTAGATCTAGCATTCAGGATGGCACAGGGCCAATTATTGGCACGTGGAACAGGCAGAGGTGGCACAGGCTCCTGGGGCCTTGATCCCTGAATGCAGGACCAGGCAGATGCAGCACAGCACCCTGGGACCCAATCCTGGTGCACAGAGCTTAAAAGAGATTGGTGAAGTTCAGATCCAGGCTTTTCAGTCCAATCCCTGCAAAGCCTGATGTGGCCCAACAGCCTTGTGTGATTCATGTGGCCCACAGAGCCATAAGGTTGAGCACCACTTGCTAGGGTGACCACCCATCCCTAATTGAGAGGGACAGTCCCGGAATGGGAACCTCAAGTTCCCATCCAAAGCTGTATGACTTCAGGACAGCATTTTCCCAGCGGATTAGCAGCATTATGCAGCAATCTAGGGGAAACAGCAGGTTTCTCCAGGGCTGCTTGGGGCTGCTGGGAGTGGGGCATAGGGGGTGTGTAACAGGGGGCCTTCTCGGGGACGATCTACCAATGCCCCACCCACCTGTTCTGGGCCAACTGCCTGCCTTCTCTCCTGCCATGCCTTGATGATAATTAATTAGAATGTTAATTAGGTGAGAGGTTGCCCATTTCTTGCCCCAATGCCAGGGGGCACTATCTGTGGCTCTGTTCCTCCCCGACACAGCCCCCCAAGCCTTCCAGATGGCATCCACAAGATGTTAATCTCACCAGCCCCACACTGAGCTCCAGAATCCTCCAATCAGGTTCCCTCTAAGATCCCTCCATTGAGGCAGCCTACCCTGGCTTCATTCAGGGCTGCCTAGATCCCTGAAACTATTTCCCCTCTTAGGCATGGTCCCCCTGGGACCTTTGGCCACACAGGCCCTGGTCTCACCTCCAAGACCAGTCAGGAACCCCAGGCCCTCAGCTCTAGGCGTCCCTCATAGTGGGCCCCTGGGCCTTTTGACTGTTCTGGTTCTGGCCCCAGCACTGGCCAGTCAAGGGCACTCCAAGTCAGGCCTCTGCACCTCCAGCCCAGTCTCTCTCTTGGGTCTACCTTTCACCGGGGTGGTAACTGGCCTGGCATTTCCTGGGGGCTCTTGCACCACTGAGAGCCACCCACTCCTGACAGGGTGCAGTTTTAGGTCATACCCAGGACCAGGAGCCTCCAAACCATCCCCTACAGCTCCTCCCTTACCTAGAGGATGATACATGAAGGCTTGCAGCCAGGCAATGTTACAGCCTGGCCTGCAGCAGGGAATTGCTCTGTTTATATAGGTGGCCAAAGATCTAAAATGGCCACCACAATCAAGCACCTGATGACTGCTTGGCTCAGTTCTTAAAGTGGCAGGCACCAACAGTGCCCTGTCACAAGGTGCCATTTGCACATGCACGCCCAGACACATGCATGTGGCTAGGAATACAGCCAGGCAGCATGGAGAACAGCTCCCTGCAGGCACATCTATGGGGGAGAGGGGAAGCGGGGGCAGATCAAGGCCCCCACAGTGAGGGAGGTATTGGGGCAGGGACTGGGGATGCTGCTCAGCCAGAGTAGTGCATGGAGTGGGACACAGCCATCGGAGGCTCATCCAGGTGGTGTGGGGAATGGGGGGCAGCAACCCACCTCTGTACATACCCCACAGAGGGAAATGAAGGGCACATGCTCCCCACCCAAGATTTGTGTGCAGGACAGGGGCAGGTGCAGGCTGCCCATTGCAGGCTCAAGGCTTCTTGCCCTGTTGTCTTTCCCTCAGTAGAACCCTGCTGCCATGGCAACATGCCCCTTGCCCACCCAGTAGCAGTGGGGACAGCAGTGGCATGGAGTTGTGCCCCTCACTGCCTTGGGCAGGCAGGGGCACACAGCTGGCATGGGGCTCCTAGGGGAAGAGCAGATGGGTGGGGAGCCCTAAACCTGCAGCAGGCTGCCTGCATCTGCCCCCAACCTTCTCAGCTCTGCTCTGGATGTGCCACCAGCAGAGGCTGTAAAGGTTGTAAAGGCTGTCCCACATTTACATTTTAAAAAGGTGATCACTTGGATAGGTATACTGTGTGAGTCTTAATACCTGAAGGTCTTCACTCAGAATTACCAGAGAGAGAACCAGGTGCATGTCCACCTGCAACCCCCAAAAATCTGCTCCCTTTGCTCTATGCTTACACACACAGAATAAATCAGCTTACATCATTCTATAACCAGCTGATATTAGTATTGCCTGTGATGTGTCTGTTTTGTGGCCAAAGTATGCCAGGCCCCAGTGCTGTTCAGCCGATGGGGCTTGTCTTAGTGACTCAATGAAAAAAGACAGCCTATATTCTGTAATAACAGCTTCAGGAAGTTTTTGTACTTTACTAAGGTCCTTGTCTTGAGAATGGAAATGGTAGTTTCCTCCAGGATTATAATTTAATAAAAGCAGAAACAAAGGACAGATTGCGTGATTAAGGAAAGCTTACAGCTGATGTATTAAAGAATGTTAAGAGTTTCAGTAACTCTTGAATGCTTCACATTGCAATTTAAGGTAGAAACATTTTTCTATTCAAAAGAGTACTGTAAGGAGACTTTAATGAGACTGTTGTACAGAAAGAATTACCAATTTTTTTTCAGATTCTACTTGGTAATAAAAGAACCTTTTATCAAGTTAAGCTTCTGAAAAACAATTATTATGCAATTGTGTATTGGCCTAAGTAAGGTTTGTGCTTTGGTCCTCTCTATTGGAACTGGCTGTAATTTTCAAAGCTTGAATACAGTAAGTATGAAACAGTGCGTTTCATATCAAGGAAGCTAAAGTATTTTCTGAGATAGCTAGTGTCTGGGCCTAGTTTGTGTAGACAGCTACTTTCAGTAGAAAAGTGTGTGCGCAAGACTTGGTTCAACTCATTAACACTTTGGGGAAATAACAGCAGCTCGATGACACCAAATTACATTTTAATGATTGGACCAATCAGAATGCTAAGACTAAAGCTTGAAGTCGTGATCCAACTCTAGATCCATTCCACAAATGTCTCAATATCAGGAATTTTAGGGGGAAATGGACCAATAGCCCAAGAACAACCTATACTTCTTTCTTGTTTTGATTTTTTAATTGAAATTCTTCTGTTTGTTGTTCGAGAGGGAAAGGGGAGAAGTCTCAGAGATTGAAAGAAATGAAATACATAGTAAATTACATCTAATCAATATATTTTTATTAGTTTTTTCTTGGAGATAAGTCATTCAGCTCCTTTGGAAAACATAGATTTTAATGTAATGTTCTTTTTCTTTTTTATTGTGGAAACTGTCATATTGAATGTAATAGTTTGAATGTTTGTAATAGTTGCTCATTAGCCAGTTTAGGAAGAAGACAAGATTCATCTTCTTATCTAGACCATTGTTTTAGCCTACGTGCGGAAGGTTCGGGCTTTGCTCAAAGTCTTAACTCTTGAATTTTATCTTTAGAGGCCTTTAACAAGGTTAACATAAAACGACCCTTAAGCAAACATCCCACATTCGGAGAAATCAAACCCTAGGAGCCTTTGAAAAGATTGGAAAGAAAGGTCACTGCAGTGGTATGGAAATTCCCCAAAGTAATTAAACAATCAACAAAAGAAACTGAACCCAGCAGAAATCTGTTAAGAAAGATCCGAGCCCAAATTTGGGAGTAGTGATGGGTTTGGGTAGGAGGGGCCCAAGGCGGCAACTCACTCAATAAAAACTGTAACCTACTGTCCCAATTTGGAGGTAACCTCACTTGCAGAACAACGAAGGAAGAATCGCAAGTGTAGGCTGGATCAGACTGATCACCTGAACCATCCTCTCCATGAACATGAATCTCTTAGTTCACGCTGAAGCCGCGGAGCACCTGAAAGGGACTGAAGGAAGGGGACTTAGTGCTATCAGTATTGAGGCCAGTCGTACTGCTGAGGCAAGCCCATTAAAATTGTACTACTGAGGAATGAAAGCATATCTAGGTGTTTGGCTTCTCGGAATTCTAGGATTGTAAGTATATTATGAAAATAATAGTATTGATTCAAAATTTAACTTTTAGTTGTAATTGTAATTGTTTGGGAAGGAAGTGCGTTTGGAGCATTGTTTCTGATATATGTAGTTATTGTGTTCTTAATGTTTGTGGTATTTCTTAAAGCTAAGCAGTGTTATATGCGTAGCAAAGAAATTTAAAATAAAATTGTGTTGTATGAATTAAGTGTACAATCATTGTGAAATCATGCAATCAACTAAATACTCCCCCAGCCAGTGCATCAAACGAATCAGTAAGTTGTGTGGGATTTTCTCTATTCCATAACCCACTAGAGACAGAAATTATTTCTGTAAGGGATATTGACTTCTTGAATCTTGTACTTCCTTTAGTAGCCAAAATGTGACTATTGGCTAGATTTAACTTTATTATTTTTTTGCATCAGCTCATAAATCCTGTTTAATTCTTTAAGGGTATTAAATTTGTTTTAATGCAGGAAAAAAAATCAGCTCCGTCATAACTTGTTTTACCCTTACTTTCAAATAAAATTCATCATCTACAGAAATCGGTATTTTCTTCCCAGACTCAAATAGATGTGTATGTGGCATTTTGCCCCACTGTAACATCTGTGCAAGATACATTACATTGATAATAAGTACTAATGAGCTCTTGAAATGTCCAGGGACATTAATTGAAAAAATTGTTCAAAATTTTTCCTTTGTTTTATCACATATTAATACACACATTTACCAAAACAGACAGACGTTTGTTTCTGTATTTGTTTAGAACATTTTGGTTTCAAAACTGTGTAGCTGAAAGAGAGTGTAACCTCTACAGTTTTAAAGCATAAACAAAAGTAGAAAATTGCAAAACAATAGGAGTATCCTGATGAACAGGGATACTGGTTTTCCCTGATTAAAAAAAAAAACAAGCAAACAAAAAGCCCAGTTTTCAGATTTAAAAAAGTAACCCCAAAATCCACATTTTTCCACGATTAAAATGAAACACCACTATATATGGGCTGGGCTGACTTCCCATCCCCCACACTATGATGGGGATGGGGAGTCAGCCTAGCCTCTGCAATAGTTCAGGCTGGGGATGGGAAGTCCCCCTACAGCCCCAATCTGCCTGTCAGATGAGAGAGGCTTTTTCAAGCTTCCCCATTATAGGTAATGGGTGAAATGTTGAAACAGGGTCGAAACAGCCTCACTGTTTCCACGAAGCAAAATGGAACAGCTGTATCAAATCAAAATGAAATTCGACATGACATGCTGCTCTGTGGAAACCTCGAAACTATACATATATACACACACATGGATATATATATCCATTTTTATCAAAGAAAATCAGGATCCCTGCTGTTGCTTAGTCAATGTAAATTGGCTCATTACTTGTTGCTTGGTCTTCATCCAGAAGCAGGGGCATCCTGCCTACCCATCTGAGCAGTAAGCAATACCAGAGCAGGCAGTTGCTGTGTAGGAGCTGGGGATGTGGGCAGGGGGATGAGCAGTGCAGTTTGGGGTGCCTGGAGAAATGACCAGATGCGAGTCACAGAAAACTTGGTGTCTGCATGTAACACTGAACCAGTTCACAAAGAACTTGTTCAAAATAATATCCGACTATCCAAGTATACTTTTCACATGTTCCAGGAGGTTTAATCCATTATAAACTGGCATGTGCCTCTGGACACTTGCAGTTTAAACCGCATTTACAATAAGCGTTATATATACCTGTCCCCTGAGTCACATCCCTAAGCTCAGCATTTTCATTTTGGTTCTGTCTTGATGGTTTCCCACACAATTAGTAAGTTTCTATGGATTCCATTCTGAGGCTTCTGCCTGCATTTTTTGTGGGGAGCCAATGGTCTGGATTCCAGCGTGGGGGTCTTCTGGAATAGCAGATGTAGCATCGCTCAGCATTTTGATGCCCACAGCCCTATTTGGGCCTGGGCCCCAGCAGTGCTGGAGAGAAAAATGCTAGATACTAAATCACTCCACCTAACTGGAAGGGGATAAAAAGCCTAACATGTAGACCCAAGCAGAAATATTTCCTAAAATAGAATTTTTTAGCTGAAACAGATTTCAGGTTCTAGGTCTGAAATGAATTTGTGACAAAGTATTGAAGAGTTCTCATTCATTTCTATGTTGGTTTTTTTATTTGAAATAACACTTGTTCTGAAATTCCCCTAAATTTTATTTTATAAAGTTCAAAAATTCAGCACAAAGTTGTTGAATTGTTCAAACAATATTTCAGCTTGGCTGGAAGAACCCATGTTGGTAGATGTAAAACAAATACAAAAGGTTTTGTAGCTTAGTCTCCTAATTCTTTTTGCTGAGACTACCAACAAAGGTTTAAATGGGGTTGGTATTCTTTAAGATTTCTACAAGGAACTGATAAAGACTACCACCTCATTCTAACAGACCCAACAACTATGCATCTGATTGTGGCTTATTCCCATCTCTTATCAGCCAAGGTCAAAACACAATCATAAGGCAAATTTCCCTCTCTGATAAGCCAGCACAAAGGCCAAGATGTTGTGGAGTGGGGAGCAAGGTGGCAGGAAGCTTTCTCAAACTAATACACTACACCTTGCTGTACCCGCCTCTGTTCCACCAGGAGTTCGCGCGCCGCCTTCGCCCGGACCCGATGTTTTGCACACCCGGGCTTCGTTCGTAGTGCCCAGGTTTTGCCCCGCCTGGTATAAAGGGAGACCCCAGAACTCGCCTGCCACGACTTTGATGACTCTTTCAGTGGGGGGTCTTCCCTCGGGGCATCCCCCGGTGCTTGCGTGCTTCCTCGCGGGAACTCTCGGGGCTCCGTCCTCCCCTACACCCCGGCCATACGCCCCCTCAGGTCTTCCTATTCTGGCCCCCAATCCGTCCTTGCCTCGCGCTCTCTTGGTTCGGACCCGCTGGTGACTACCAGTGGTCTTCGGACCGGTCGTGCCTCTCCCCGTAAGGATGCCAGCTTACGCTCCCCTTTCTTGGGCTGCAGATGTCTGTTCTGCTCTCCCAATAGTTCTCGCCCCAGTTACCCGTGCCGTCGGCTCTATAGCGTGGAGTATCGTTGGCCCCACTCTCGGCGCCGTCGTCGCCCCTCCGGCCGTCTCGGGTGGCAGGTTCCCCGCTGGCAGCTGCCCCCTTCACGAGGCTGACCTCTCCCCTCCTTGTCCCGCTCCCGGGTGCTGCACTGCGTTGCTCCCAGCTGGTTCTGCCGTGTGACTCGCAGCCTGCTCCGCCTCTGCTCGGCGTCGTCCCGCACTCCGTAGGTGCTCCGCTGCGTTGCTCGCAGCCTACCCTGCTGCGCTGCTCGCAGCCTATTCCGCCTCTGCTTGGCGTCGCCCCGCACTCCGCAGGTGCTCCGCTGCGTGGCTCGCAGCCTGCTCTGCTGCACTGCTCGCAGCTTGCTCCACCTCTGCTCGGCGTTGCCCCGCACTCCGCAGGTGCTCCTCTGCGTTGC
>NW_005842349.1:350831-369144 GCF_000455745.1 Alligator sinensis | reverse complement strand
GGCGCCTGGGGTTTCTTCGGCTCCTCCGGCCCTGCTGGAGGTAAGCAGACCCCTTGACCGCCGCGGGGGTCTCCCAGTGCCCCCGCTCCCCTGGGACACTTGCATTGCATAGTTATTAGACAGAGAGAAATGGATAAGTTTTTGCCCTGCTGAGACTCAGGGCCCCAAGCTAAAATCTAAGGCTCCCTCACATTCAAAGCAGTCTCCATCCCACTTAGCCACAAAGCCTCTGCCTTGTCCTCTTCCTCATTGTCCCACTTATCTCCCTAACTTTGCTGCCCATGATGCCAACTTGAAGAGAAGAGCTGAATAATGCCTACCTCGTTGCCTGGAGCACAGTTTTGGAAAGACAGGAATGTAGATTCAAACCTTCTGAGAAAAGGGGCCCAAGAGATATCCCACTCCTTTGGTAAGTGTTCCAACCAGTGGGTTATTAGGCTAACACACAGGAGGCTCCCCTCCAACACACAATCTTTTTCTTTCCAGCCAATATGCTCATGGGAAGTTCATTCCACCCTCCAGTGAAATAGAATCATAACTGTGCAAAGGTAGTAAAAATAGCACTTACATGGCTAGGTAAATGCTACGGGTATGCGAATGGGCCCTATTCGATTTGGATTCAGCCCAAATCAGGGACAGTGATTCAATTTGTTGATTTGGATCACTGTCCCCAATTTGGTGCGGCTGAATCCGAATCTGAAGATTCAATGCTGATTCAGAGAATCAGTAATTCAGACACAGCTTTAGATGTTTTTTCTACATACCTCGAGGTACCAGGTATGGCTCATGAATGCTGCAATGCTAGGATGGATGGAGCGTCCCACAGGAGCACAGGGGAGCCCCCATGCATGCTTGGTGGCAAACCTGGAAATGAACTGGAAATACTTCTGGTCTACTTTTGAGTCCACCGGGGAGCATGTGTGGGGGGGCATATCCCCCCAGATCAGCAATTGGCTGCAGGGGGACCCTGGCTGTCCCCCCAGACCTATGAGGCACCAGTCACTGAGCCATGGGGGCACAGGGAGGCCCCCCAGCACACTCTGGTGGACCCAGAAGTGCTTCTGGTCCACTTCCAGGTCTGCTGCTGAGCGCACTGGGCAGCCCCCACGCTCCTGTGGGATGCTGCATCCACCCCAGCATTGCAGTGCTGATGAGCCACCTTGTACCTTGAGGTATGTAGAAAAAAAGACTTTTAAAGCTGTGTCTATGTCCGAATCTTTCCAAATCTCTCCAAATAAATTAGGAGGGTTCCAATTCAATACAGAAAGATTAAAGCGTTTCCTGATTTGATTCGGAGATTCGGCCACCAAATACGCCAAATCTCCACCAAATTGAATCAGCTACCGAAGCTTCACACAGCCCTAGTAAATGCCCATTGCATCTAATAAGTGAAATAGGATCTCCCCCACTGTACTTTGTTCTCTGTCTCCTAATCTATACAGGCTTTCACTATAATTATAACTACTGATGATATCATTAACAGCTACATGGTGTAAAACAGTTCCAAGCTTATGACTATGGTTCAAAGGAAAAAAAAAAATGGATAAATACTTTCAGGTAAGATAACATGCTTTTTGTTGGAAAATACAGTGGTCTTGAAAAATGACTGAAAAGCAAACTTAAAATCATTGGTGAGAAACTCTGTAATCTGATAAGAAATACATACATTAAAATAATTAAGATTAATCGAGTCTCTTCTGTGTTCTAATTAGAATGCTCCAACATCACCTCAGCATGACGTTTATTAAGTCTGCATGCATTTTAAAATGGCTGAGGAGGTGCTTTATCTAAATCTCATTGAATTAGATTTAGATAAAGCAGCCTGCAGCCATTATAAAAGGTGTAGGGGCTTAATACATGTGACAGTGAGCCATTTTAACTAAAGCGGCTATCTGGGAACCACTCTAATTAAAACACTCACCACACACACATCCCTGAGCACATGTTAGGCCAAAAAGACCAGAAGTAGATAGTTCTTAGGGAACCTGTGGTGCAAGAGGTAATTTAATATGGATGTCTCACAGATTTACAGAAGTTTAGGGCTGGAAGGGACCTTGTAAGACCATCGAGTCTAGCCCCCTGCTCTGGGCAGGAAAGATTGCAGGGGTCAGATAAACCCAGCAAGGTGTGCATCCAATCTCCTTTTGAAGATCTTCAGTGTAAGTGCCTGGACCACCCCCACTGGGAGTCTATTCAAGAGTCTGGTCACCTGAACCATGAAGAAGTTTTTCCTTGTATCCAGTCTGAATCCTTCTTCTAGGAATGTATGACCATTGCTCCTGATTTTCCTCTGGGGTGCTTTGGTGAATAGTTGTTTGCCTAGCCCCTGATGCTCACCTCTGATATATTTGTAAGCTGCCACCAAATCTCCCCAAAGTCTTCTCTTTTCTAGGCTGAACAGTCTCATATCTGTCAGCCTTTCCTTGTATGGCTTGCTCTTCAGGTCTCTTATCATGCAAGTGGCTCTACTCTGGACTCTCTCATGCTTCTCCACATCCTTCTTGAAATGCGGTGCCCAGAAATGGACACAGTACTCAAGCTGTGGCCTCAACAATGCCGAGTAGAATGGGAGAATAATTTCCTTAATTTTGCTTGAGATGCATTGGTTGATGCATGACAGTGTATTGTTTGCTCTGCTAACTGTAGCATCACACTGGTGGCTTATATTCATTTTATGGTCAGTTATGACTGCCAGGTCCCTTTCAGATGTGGTGATAGCTCACATTGCACCACTGAGCCTGTAAGTTTGTTGTAGATTTTTACTCCCCAGATGGAGCATTTTACACTTCTCAGTGTTAAACACCATCTGGTTCTGGTCTGCCTGTATAACTAATTTGTCTAGGTCCGCCTGGATCATCAGGCTACCCTGATGCATGGCTGTACTTCCCCATAGCTTAGGGTCATCAGTGAACTTTGCCAGCGTGCTTTTCACTTCCACATCTAAATCATTGATGAAGATGTTGAAAAGCACTGGTCCAAATACTGAACCCTGGGGGATCCCAGTGGCTAAACTCCACCAGATCGACACAGATCCATCTATTAGTACTCTCTGGGTCCAACCCTGTAACCAGTTTCCCACCCATCTGACTGTTGAATTGTTGAGCCCATAGTCCCCTAGTTTTACCTTTCAGTGAACTTTGCCAGCGTGCTTTTCACTTCCACATCTAAATCATTGATGAAGATGTTGAAAAGCACTGGTCCAAATACTGAACCCTGGGGGATCCCAGTGGCTAAACTCCACCAGATCGACACAGATCCATCTATTAGTACTCTCTGGGTCCAACCCTGTAACCAGTTTCCCACCCATCTGACTGTTGAATTGTTGAGCCCATAGTCCCCTAGTTTTACCTTGAGATCCTCATGGGACACCAAGTCAAAGGCCTTTCTAACATAAAAGTAAATTACATTGATCTCATCCCCCTTATCCAGGTGATGAGTAATCTAGTTGTAGAAAGAGATGAGGTCAGACAGACATGACCTACTCATGACAAAACTCTGATGGCTGTCATTCAGAATTTTGCCTTCTATCTTATTGCATATGGACTGCTTGAGAAACTTTTTGAGGATTTTTCCTGGGATTGAAGTCAGGCTGATCGGCCTGGGTTCTCTCTCCTCCCTTTCTTGAAGATGGGCACAACATTGGCCCTCTTCCAGTCTTCTGGGACCTCTCCTGAGCACCATGAGTTTTCAAAGTGTTTTGCCAGCAATCCTGCAATGACTTCAACTAGCTTGTTCAGCACTATCAGATGGAGTCCATCCGGTGCTGCTAACTTCTAGATATCCAATTACGAAAGGATTTAAGAAGCATTATCAAATATTACAAACTGATAGATAATTATTACTAAAAGATTCTTGGGCAATGCTGCTGGGGCCCTCTACTATAAACAGTCAAGAACAAAGAAAGGAAAATTTAACATCTTACCTGTTAATAGCTCCTGCGCCATACAAATATCCAGGAATAGGGAGGAATGTTGCCAAATATTGTGAGGAAACATAAAAAGAATTAAGAGGTAAGGGGTTATTTTTAATTTTTTTGAGTGGATTGTGAAGAGGCGAGAACAGACTTCTGTCACTTCATAAAGATATTTGTTAAGAAGTAGCTGTGGTTTACAAGTTTTCATTTTTGGTTTGTTCCACTTCTTCATCCTTTTCCTACTGTATACAACATAGAAAATATGAAAGTGCCACTTGTTGCCTGGAGTGCTGGAAATGAAGCGTTGGCAGACACAAAGGATGTTGCCATGTTACTTCATGGATTAACTAAACTTCGTTTTTCATGAGCAGTTTCCTCAATGGAAACATCTAGATTTCTCCTGGGTCTTGAAGCAGTAAAGCACCTGTATGTAAAAGTAATTAAGATTATCAAAAAGTATTTCCAAAGCTACATGAGAAGGCTTGAAGTAAAAAAAAAAAAAATCTACTAGATCCTCTGCTTTGTGACATCAGTAGAGATGACATTCTGGAATTACTTTTTCATACAAGGTCAGTAATAGAAATTCCAGTGATTGTTTTATATTTTTCATACCTGTTTCACCATCCAGCTGAAGCATTTCAGTTACTAAAGCATCTTCTTGTAAGAGATGCTTTATGTAGCAATGCCTTGTAAAACCATTAAAGACAGTTGCATGGATTATCCATGCAGTGCTGCAGAGCATCACTAAATGTTGTAAAACAGGAGTGGGCAATTATTTTGAGTAGAGGGCCACTTACTGGGGTTTGGCAAGCTATCAAGGGCCACATGGGTAGCCCTGCCCCTTGACAGGTGCCCCATCCACTGGTCACCATCTTGTGACTGGAAGTCCTGCCCCCTAACCCCTGACCTTTGCCACCAGAAATCCCTCCCCTTGCCTCCAGAAGTACTCCTTTCAGCAAGGGATTTTGCCATCTCAGAACCAGAAAAATACCAAATTATATTCTAAAAAGTGAACATCTACAGCATTCATTAATTTGATTTCAAAAAATATTTTTGTCCTGGTTTACATGTGTTTGTGTAGTACACAGATAGGTGATTGTATATAATAGCTTAAAATGAAGTCTTACTCTTGTATATTGTGGGTATAGGTTTGTGGGGGGCTGTAGGTATGTGAGTATGTAGGGAGTGGGGGAGGGTGTGGTGTGCCTGTGGGGGGTGAATAAGTGTGGGTGTGGAGCGAGGGAGCATTCAAGTATGTGTGTGGATATGTGGGGTGTGGTTGGGTATGGGGTTTGTGGGAGGTTGTGTGAGAGAGGGTGTGGGTATATGTGTATGATGGGATGTGCGTGCAGGACTCACTTTATGAATACACAGTCCCTCCCTCCACCCCCCCCCCACACACACACACACACAGTCCCTCCCAGCACGCACACGAACACATACACCCCCAGGTACCGGTGCAACCCCATGCTCCCTGGTTCGGCGATGCAGCAGAAAGCCATGTGGTGTTGGAGCAGTGCGGAGGCAGGAATGTAGGGAACTGCGTGGGGGTGGGACTGGGCTCTTGAGGCTCCTCCTGGGTCTTATTGCCCCTGGTTACTGTCATCTTTGACAGGCAGCCAGGAGCAGATAAATATTTTCTAAATTTCTTAGGGGCCCTGTGGGTCAGATAGAATGGCCTGGCAGGCTGTATCTGGCCCACAGACTGTATTTTTCCCATCCCTGCTGTAAAACCATCACTAAATTCAGAATGTGTTCATTTCTGCAGTTCAATCTGTCACTGGGTAATTGATAGCAATTATATCAATCTAGCTAGTGGCATTATTTTTACTACTTTGCTTTTAAAGCGCATGATTTTGTAAACAACTTTTAAAGAGACTGCCAGGGTTGAGAGTCTAGATAATTAACACTGATGCTTGAAAGTGGCTCCATTACAACAACCAACACTTCCTCCAGACCATGGGCACAGCTATGGGCACCAAAATGCCCCCACAATATGCCAATCTTTTATGGCCCTCCTAGAAGACGACTTCAAGAAATGTACCAACAAACCCTTACCTGATATACATACATGACATCTTCATCATTTGTACCAAAACCCTGCAGTCTCCAATTGATTTCCACCAAAAATTCAACAATCATCACCCCTCCATCAGACTATCACTTGAATACTCTTAAACACCAGCATTTCTTTTTTGGACACCATGTTCAATATCCAAGATGGTAAAATACAAACCACCATCTATAAGAAACCCATGGACCAATATACATATCTACACAGAACCAGCAATCACCCTAAACATGCCAAGAAAGCTGTAATTTATAGCCAAGCTCTCCAATACCACTGCATTTGCAGTGAGGAGAATACCCATGATCACCACCTCACAAATCTCAAAAGGGCCTTCAGCCAACAAGGACACTCTTCCAGAGAGATAGATTGCACTTTTTGGCAGAGCCACCCAGATACCACATGAAGATTTACCACAGTACAAAAAGAAATCCCCCACAAATTGCACACCATTAATTATGGCATATCACCCATCCCTCCAACCTACATGGAAAATCCTCAAACAATTGCAATCCATACTAGAAGACCACATTCTTAAAGAGATCTTTCCAGAATCACCCATCCTGGTCTTTAAACAAGCACCAAAACATGTTAACCTCATCACCAGAAGCAAACTCCTTATGACCCAAACCATACCCAATAGATCGAGACCATGCAAAACCTGCCAACGCATCTCAACCGCCCCACAATAACTACACCCCACAACAGAACCATCACCATTCCTGAATCTTACACCTGCACCTCTAGAAGTGTTATATATCTCATCCAGCGTACCAAATGCCCTGATGGAAAATATGTAGGAGAAACCAAACAATTGCACACCAGAATGAATGCACACCGAAAATCTATCAAAGACAAAAATATCCAACTCTCTGTGGGGGCACATTTCTCACAGGACAATCACTCCCTACCTGATCTCTCAGTTCTAATCCTCAAAGGGAACTTACAAAGTACCTTTTGTACATGAGCTTATGAACTTCTTCATAAATCTGTTAGATACAGAAAATCATGGACTCAGTACAGACATTGGATTCATGAAACATCACAACCTGCCAGACATCTGATTCACCAGGTACCTGCCTGACCTGACCTCTTACATTCTTCTTCCCCCCCCCGACCTCTTTTCTCACCTCCTCTTCTGTACTTTTCTGCCTTCTGTTTTCCTGATTTCCAATTATTTCCTTTTTCACTGAGCGCCTCTTTTTTTGCCTTGTATTATTATCACTGTAGTGTCTCCCTTTGGCCTTTTCCCTGCTGCTTTCTTCCCCCTCCCTTCCCTGTCTTACCTTTTGTTTTTCTAATTTCTACCTATTTATATTTTCACTTACATCCTGTCACTTTTAGCTTCTCTCATTCCTGTTTTCCTGATTTCCAAATATTTCCTTTTTCACAGACATCCTCTTTTCTACCTTGTATTATCATCACTGTAGTATTTCCCTTTGCCTTCCTCCCTGCCCCCTGACCCCGCTGCCCCCCTTTTATCCCCCCTCCCTTATCTGCTTTATCTTTTGTCTTTCTAATTTCTACCTATTTTCATTTTCACTGACATCCTGCCACACTTTTACCTTCTCTCATTCCTTAGAGTCTCAGACCAGCAGAGAGAGACTATGCCTGAAGAAGGGTGACAGCATCCAAAAGCTTGCCTAGAACTTTTTTCCAACTACTCAGTTAGTGTAATAAAAGATATCACATCTATTCAAAGAATCTTGCCTGCCTTTGTGGCCTCAAGGAATTCTCTCAGTCTATTATCCTCAGGTTTCCTATTTGCAAAATGGGTATCATAATATCTATATTATGGAAATGTAGCTAATGTTTGTAAAGCTAATTAATCTTGGAAGATGTCTCCTGGGTTTCTGTACATTTATTATATTTCACATCCAGTTTACACTGTTGTAGGAGACGTACTAAACTTTCAGATACCTTATTGTCACAAGCTCCTGTGATGTAAAAATACGCAGCAGTAGGCACCAACTAAGCACTAGTAGTTCAATACCAAAGCCTAAAAACTAATCCAAAGTGTATTCGTATAATCAGTACCACTGCTACATTCTTTGGGGCTCACAAGTGAAGTACTTGGCTCCAACCTTTCCTATAATGTTTTAATTTATGGTGGTTTTTTTCACCTTGATGGTTCTTTCAGAGTGTTTATGACACTGAAGAACTACCTCTGGCCCTCTACAGGCCTCCTCTCTGAAAAATGTTTTGTGATTAAGATCATGTGAGGTTTGTGTGGGATTTTAATGCAACAAATTTTGGGTATATATTCCCAATAATACCTTGCTTGTATTTCCCATATTTTATTACCATTAGTAATTTAGGCCTAATAAATATAGCATGATAGAATGACCTGTTGGTGTCCCAGATTTACTGTCAGCCTAATATCAGAATGACTAGATTTATCTATTGTATATTCCCCAGTTTGGGTCTTGTGTCAAATCTTCCATTCCACTCTCCAAGAACAGTAGCTTTGATTCCCATTATGTTTTCCTACTCTTACATCATTTTCTAGAATTTCTGTAAAGTAAACATTAAAGAGACCAGAGTCACAGCAGAGATGTTTCTGGTCTGATCCTCAGTCTCACTGAAAGCCGGTGGGAATTTTGCCATCAATTTTGATTGGATAACATAATGCCTTCTTTTTCAGTTCCAATTTCTCTGCATTCTGCAGTAGTTATAATGGGCCATAATATATCCAAAATCCCTCTTTCAGATGGAAAGTCTTATTTTAGATCATCCACATTAAATTCAGTCCATCCATACCCTGGGGCTGCCATACAGATAAATGGAATATATCAAGAGAGGGAAGGATATGGAAGAATTCTGCTCTCTTCCATATCCCTCCCCATATCCCACAGCGATCTTTTTTCACTATATGATCCACTCGAGACCTTTTGCCAATGGCAGAATTTGGAGCTGACCAGAAGTAGCTATAAGCATCTTTGACATGGATCTGATTGTATAACCTCTACCCAGCTAAAATCCATGAGTCTCCCGTTCTGTGCCTGTACCAGCAGAACACAGGAAAAAAGGTCTTCCCCTTTGTAAGAAAAGGTTGGCAGGATTAGATTTCAGTTGGTCTGTTTTACCCTGTACTAAAAAACAACCAAAGGGACAACAATGAGAGTTTCATCAGAAGTCCATGGAGAACAATGCCCAGACTGAAGCTTAAAGTATTATCTCCTAGGGAGGGTAGTGGGACAAGTACATCTTTCTCCTTCATGGCAAGTGAACCTGCCCTTGGAAAATCTTCCCCTACCCACACCTGGCTTTCAAATAATCCCTAACCTTCCCCCATTTAACATCAGAAACAAACTCCCCACTGACCAACAGCTATCAAGTGGGATGCAGCCTCGCATTAGCATGAAATGCTTAATGGGACAATGTACCTCCTCTGCCGCTACAATTAACAACCTGTAATGGGGGCCTTTTTGGGGCTGATTTAACCGTGGCCCGCACACCTGTTTCTGGGCTAACCGCCCACCTTCTCACCCGCCACGCCTTGTTAGTAATCAATCAATAGATGTCAATTAAGCGGGAGGCTGCCCATTTCCTGCCTCGATGCCAGGGGGCATTATCTGTGGCTCCATTCCTCCCCTCCACCACAGCCCAAGCCTCGCAGATGGCATCACAATGTTCTCAATATCACTGGCCCCCACACTGGGCCCCAGAATCCTCCTATTGAACCCCACCTAGATTCCTCCCCTCAGGCGGCCTCTTCCACCATCATACCTCCCTGAACCGATCCCCCTTTGGGTGTGATCCCCTCACCAGGACCTTTGGCTCTCTAGCTCCGACCCACCTGGGTCTGCAGGTCCAGATGCCCTTCACCCAAGGGTGTTGAGGGAGCTGGCAGGGGTCATTGCAGAGCCTTTGGCCCAGCTGTATGAGCATTCGTGGTCATCTGGCCCAGTGCCAGGGGATTGGAAACTGGCTAATGTGGTCCCAGTTTTCAAGAAAGGGAGGAAGGAGGTCCCAGGTAACTATAGGCCTGCAATTCTCACCTCAGTGCTTGAGAAGATCTTGGAGAGAATCATCAAGGAGCACATCTGTAGGGGGCCAGCAGGGGAGATCATGCTCAAGGGCAATCAGCATGGGTTCATCAAAGGCACGTCCTGCCTGACCAACCAGGTTGCCTTTTATGACCAGGTGACTAAATCCTTGGATGATGGTGTTGCCATGGACATAGTCTTTCTAGACTTTAAGAAGGCCTTTGACACTGTCTCTCACCCCATCTTCATCAATAAATTAAGTGACTGTGGCATTAATGCCTACACAGTTGGATGGGTAAAAAACTGGCTGATGGGGTGCACCCAGAGAGTAGTGGTGGACAGGTTGTACTCAACCTGGCGAGATGTGAGCAGTGGGGTACCCCAGGGCTCGGTCCTTGGGCCTGCACTGTTTAACATCTTCATCAATGAATTGGATGAGATGCCTGGAAATCACCCTGTCCAAGTTTGCTGATGACACTAAGAAGGGAGAGAGAGACTGCAGCTAGATTTAGACAGACTACAAAAGTGGGCAGACGAGAATAGGATGGGGTTCAACGTAGACAAATGCAGGGTGCTGCACTTTGGGAGAAGGAATCCACAGCATAAATACAGGCTGGGGAGCTCCCCCCTTGTGAGCACAGAGGCTGAAAGGGATCTTGGAGTCAGTAATGACTCCAAGATGAACATGAGTTTCCAATGCCAGACCACAGCCAGAAAGGCCAGCCATACCTTGTCATACATCCAAAGATGCATCTCAAGCCAGTCCAGAGAGGTGATACTCCCCCTCTATGCGACTTTGGTCAGACCACAGTTGGAGTACTGCATCCAGTACTGGGTGCCGCACTTCAAAAGGGATGTGGCCAGCCTGGAGAGGGTTCAGAGGAGGGTCACCCACTTGGTGAGAGGGCAGCAGGACAGGGCCTATGAGGAGAGACTGAGGGACCTGAACCTGTTCAGCTTCAGCAAGAGAAGGCTGAGGGGAGACCTAGTGGCTGCCTACAAACTCATCAGGAGATATCAACAGCAAACAGGTAGAACCCTTTTTTCCCCAGCACCACCTGGGGTGACAAGGAACAATGGTAATAAGCTGATGGAGAATAGGTTTAGGTTAGAGATCAGAAGGCAATTTTTTTACAGTTAGGGTGGCCAAAATCTGGAACCAACTTCCCAGGGAAGTGGTCCTCACCCCTACCTTGGGCAAATTCAAGAGGAGGTTGGATGATCACCTGTCTGGGGTCTTGTGAGCCCAGCATTCATTCCTGCCTGTGGCAGGGGGTCAGGCTAGATGATCTGTTCAGGTCCCTCCTGACCCTAGCTATTATGAAACCTCCAGGCCAGTCAGAACCCCAGGCCCTCAGCTCCAGGGCATTCCTTGCAGTGGGCCCCCAGCCCTTTGACCCTTGAGGTCCTGGCCCCAGCATGAGCTAGTCAGGAGGAGTTCAGACAGGCATTGAGTCTATGGCCTTTTTTCTCTCTCCAAGGGTCCACCTACAGGCCCTCCAAACTAGGGGTAACCCACCCAGTTGTGGAGGCTAGAGGTTAAGGCACCCCAACCCACCTTTCACCAGGGTGGTAACTGGCCTGGTATTTCCTGGGGGCTCCCACACCACTGAGAGCCCCACCAGGCCACCCACTCCCAGCAGGGTGAAGTTTTAGGTCATGCCCAGGACCAGGAGCCTTCCTACAGCTCCTCCCTTACCTCCAGATGATAACAACAATATTACTGCCTGGCTTCCAGCATTAGAACTACTCTGTTTATATGGGCAGCCCTGAATCTAAAATGGCTGCCCTAATCAGGCACCTGCCAGCTGCTGCCTTCTGGCCCTTAAAGTGGCAGGCACAAACAGTGCCCTGCAACACACCCCCATAACAAAACTATCAGAATGTATGGTTCCTAAACATGTGTTTCCCAAATGTGAAATACCTGATCTAATGCACCAAATGTCGTACTGGCGACTACCTGGGTGAACCTAAACAGCACCAGAATGAACTGTCATAGAAAAACACATGAAGGATCACATTTGCCACAAAACAACCACTCCCTCTCTGACATCACTATCCTCATACCCAAAGGAAATCTACCTAGCACCTTTAAAAGGTGATCTTGAGAACAAATATTCATACACTGCCTGGATACTAAGAACCAGTAATAGTACTAATATTGGTTTTATGGCACCTTATAATCTACCTGACTCATGAATTCTTTCCACGCATGAAAGATGGGAATCACCCTCCTTCCTTTTCATAGGCCTTGAACTCCCAGTAATCAGCTTCATTTCTTTTTCTAATTGTCTGCTATTCTTGGCAATGTCTCTACCCTCCCTCCTACAATTGGATTTTATAGTGTTGTGCTTCACCTGTACTGGTGAGACCTGATGAAGAATGTGTTGCATTCAAAAGTTTTTTCTAACTGTATCCCAGATATGCAGTTGGTAAGTAATCTTGGCTCTCGTAAGAATAAATCAGCGAATAAGTTTAAAAATTTCAAAAAGATCATCTGAAACCCCAAAGAAGTTGATGCAGTTATTATTTTTGGTATATTTCATTTTCTCTGACATCTGAACAAGAATACACACTCCCTCATAATTGAGTTTCTGCATTACTATCTGCTATGCTGGCAAAGAATCAAATTTCTCGCTGTCATTCAAAAGTAATTGCTTCCTTCTTATTATTTGTACAGGTTTATACAGTTTCTCTCAGTGATTCAGTCAGCTGAGGAGTCAGCCGAGGACTACAGACAAAAGGGAAGACTGAGACAACAGAAGCAAGGTTAAGTTGCTGGGTAGGTGCAAGTTCACAATTCCTTTGCTCTGGTGTCTAGAAAGGAGTAAGAGTGAATGTAGATTCCACTGCTTCTTTCAGGAGGCTTCATTGTGGGGTTATAAAACTCATTTTTCTTACCGGTAAATCTGGTGCCAGGAGAGGTGGGTTTATTCATGAATAGCTGACTGCCTGCTTGAAATGAAAGAAAAAATGAAGATTTGCATCATCCTCTGCATGCTTGAACTTAAGCATTAGAGAGTTCAAGTCCTTGTTCCACAAGGGTGCAATTACACTGACTTGAACAGGACAAAAATTAATAGAGGTGCACCTGAACTGGTGAGAGCAATGAACAGAGGATCAGCAAGGTAAGTCTTGATGATGGGTGCCCCATTGCATATTGGGACCTCAGCCCATCTTTAGATCACAAGATGGATGAAAATGGTAGCAATCATTTAAAGATGCCTTCTTTAGGCTTCTTGTGTAAATTTTCATGTCTATTATTGAAAAAGATGTATGTAGCCAGGATAGGAAGAGTCTTACCCCTTCAGCAGTAATTGTCAAAAGAAAGCAGTAAAGGAGAGTTGGCAATGTGAGCCCCAACTATAGGAATCTGCTGTTTTGCTAAGTGGCATTGACTGCTCAATTGTTGTTGTTTTTTTCCCCCTTAGAAGCCACACTTTTATTTAGATGGGGAAATGAATGATTCTTTAAGTCAAGTGAGCTGCATAATACAGGAGTACAGTTTCGGTATTCAGTCATCCCCAAACCTGCAAGTTGAAGCATGCAGGGGTGAATGGAAATGCATCTTTGGTATTTTTTTACATAGAGGTGAGCTAGACTTTTTCAAGAACAAGCTTTTTTTTTTGTCAGGCAATTCACATGCATGCAAGTGGACTGTAATTTTCCATCCCCATCCCCTCCGCACCCAAAAAGTTGGCAGGTACTTTCTAGGGCTGTGTGAAGCTTTGAGTGCTGATTCAATTCAGAGGAGATTTGGCCCAATTCAGAGGCCGAATCTCCAAATCCAAGTTAAAGCAGGTGACCGATAAAAAGGTCCGAATCAATTTGAAGCTCTCAAAATTTTCAGAAAAGGTTCAGAGAGCTTCGATGATTCAGACAGTCCCTGCCCACTGCACCAGGGAGCTGGAGCCGGACTTGGAGCCGGTAAGTAGGGGGCACAGGAGGGGGGCTGGGAGAGGGGACTATGGGGGGACCCCTTCCAAACCCAAGCCCCTGCCTGCTCCCCCTGTCCCCCCTGACCCCCGCCTGCTCCCCCAGCCCCCCACCCATGGCTGCCCCCACCTGCCCAGCTCCCAGTGCTTTAAAAAAAAGGTCCTGACTCACTGGGTGCTGCCGGAGGGGCAATCCCCAATGCTCCGCATTGCGTGGTGGGCTCTGCCATGAGCCCTCTGACCCCTTCCCCCTCTCCTAGCTGCCCCACGGCTGCCCCGCCCAGCCCAGCTCTGGCACTTTAGGAAAAACAACAACAAAAAAACCCCTGGGACTCACCGGCTCCTGCAGCAGCCTCGGGGTTTCTGGGAGTTCATGGAAGAATCCCCCATGTAGTGGGGGGCAGCGGGGATCTCCCCCCACTGGGCAGAAACCAGTGAGTCCAGGAGGGGTTGCTATTTTTTTTTCTTTAAAGTGCTGGAACTGATGTGGTTAGGGGGGAGTGGGGGGCAGCGGGGATCACCCCCACACCTGACAGCACACGGTGAGTCAGGGCTTTCTTTTCAAAGTGTGGAGAGCTGGGGCTGGGCGGGGCAGCCATTGCAGGGCTGGGAAAGCGGGCCGGGGATGGACCTGGGTGATTCAGAAATTTGGCTGATTCCACAACAGCCGAATCTCCAAATCAGATTCTGCTGAATCGATTCCGGACAGTGATTCAAATCACTGAGTTGAAGCACTGTCCCCCAAATTGGCCGTATCCATAGTGAATACTAGCCACTTCACACAGGCCTAGCACTTTCCAATGCTTTATATACTTATGCCTGATTAGGCTTATATCTATATCTCCCTTCCAATTCATAGCTGAACTTTTGGCTACTCTGAGATTGCCTTTAGTGTGTGCAAACACTATCACAGTTCTTACAGCTACCCTCACTGAATTGCTGTTCTGATGCCTGCAGAGTTTCTTTGAGATTCCATTTGCAGGCATAACTTAGAGGGACTGGTTTATAAATTTCCTTTCCATGTATTGTGAAAGGCACCACAAGGGATCCTTTCCAGCAACTGAAATGAGCCAGGAGAGCTCTTTCAGCCATGATCAAATGTTTATTTTATTTAAGATTGTGCAGCAACATGACAAGTTCCTGCTGCCAGGTGATACTCCACTCCAACAAGAAAGAACTTACCGCCTTGGCAAACACATTCAGAACTAAAGAGTAATGTTGAATTAACAACATGAATCTCTGCAGTATGAGTCTTCTATGGTGCAATATGATATTACATTTTCTTGCTATTAGTAATAAACTAAAGTGTAATTGCTAAATAAAGGGATAACCTTAATTTAAATACAGGGATAGCATTTTTTATTGTCCCAGGGTACTCTACTCTAGTCTTTTTAAAAAGCCCCTAAATAAATTGCCTGGAAGAGTTGTAACCAATCAACTATTGCTTAAAGGCCTCATTTCTGTTTAAGTGAGGAATGGAAACAATCTTCCAAACTTCAATCTTTTTCATGAACAGGAATTCCTGTTGTTGTTGTCCATTAAGCCCTATTACTTATGACAAGGATGATGGGGGATGATGCCTTTGTTCTCATATGTCCCACAGGATGCTCCCATTATAGCATTTGTAGAAACTGGTAAGTGAAGCATTAGAGGGTCAGGAATTTCTTACTGACATCTGTCAACGAAGTGGGTGAAGAGCAGCCAAATGCCACTTAGGAACACCAAATGGACAAAGTCTTTTAAGGGAGGGAGCCATCTGTGAGCAACTGTTGGTCAGCAAGGGGAAATGACCCAGCAGGACCAGCCTTATTTGCGTTTCAGCAATAAAGCAGCTTTGCACATTCCATTGCAATGGAATGTGTTATAAATGCCCCTAGAGTCACCTTGATTACAAATTAAGTCTGGAGGTGGAGGGTTTGTGCGAGAGAACTCCTCCCCATCCTCCTGTCTATTTGTAACATTCAAATACTCAAATACCATGGGCCCTAAGGCCCACCCGGCTAACTAGTAGCCCCTATTGTATGGGGGCTAATGGGTGAATGCTACAACAAAATACCTGGGACAACTAATGAAAAAAACAGGATAGGAGTGTCATGTGGGTCAAAGGGTCAAAACATGAAGATAAATGTGCCTGAGGGGGACACTGAGCAGAGCCTCCTGGGTCGTACCTCCCAGTCCTCAAAGGCATCCAAGGAGCTGGTGGACACCACCCACTGGTGCTGTGCCTGGAAACATGTATGGATAAGTGAGAGGAAAGTGACCCCACAGTCTCTGGGCACCTTCCCTTCCAGAGTCTCCTTCCTGGTCAAGTACAGGGCCCACTTGGCCAGGCCCAGGGCCAGGAGGAGGTTGACCAGGAGGTCCTGGGACTTGGTTGGGCCGCAGATGGGGTGACCAAAAACAAAAAGGTGGGGGGTGAAATTCAACTAGAATCTCAGAAGGGGGTTCTGGAGGTGGACATGGAGGGGCTGTAGCCTGGCACACTCAAGTGTTATGTGTGCCAGGGTCTCCCTCTATCTGCAGAAGGGGCAGGAGACCAGGGTGTCTGTGAAGCTCGCCACATACATGCCCATGGTGACGGCTCCATGGAGGAGCCACCAGATGAGGTTCCCAGTGGCTCATGGGATGACGGTGGCGTACAGACTCAGCCACTGGGGTGCCTCAACCATGCCCTCATTGAGCAGGTCCCACCACTTGGTGTCTGGGCAGGACGCAAAGGCGGTATAATAGACAGCGTGGCACATAAGTGTGTAGAGGTGGCAGTGATGCACGGTCGAAAATGGACAGGTCTGGTGTCCTCTAGACAGCTCAGGTGGTGGAGCAGGGAGCACTGTGAGGCCAGGTGAGGTGCCGGCCCCATAACAAACTCCGGTGGGCTGGAGGACATGGGGGGTGGGGGGCGGGGACTACCACCACACAGGACCTGGTCAAGAAAGGCAAGGGCATTAGAAGGTAGGGCAGATTTCACTTCCTGGATCAGACAGCAGGTTGCACATGTCATGGGTAGACCCATGCACCAGGCCAGCACAGCGGGGTCCACTCACTCCCACCTATCATAGTCCAGGAGGTCTCCAATATGGGAGACACCAGCCAGGATCAACCTCTGTCACAACCAAGGTGCCTCTGCCATTGGCTCCTCCAGCTGGGGGTTCCAGAGTAGGGGCTCAACGAGAAGGTCAGCACCCTGGGTGACTGTTGTGGGGGACCTGGAGGTGGAGACCAACCTCCAGGCCCAGAGGAGGTCCTGGTAGAAATATGGCAACCCTTGCGGGTCCTGTAGGGGAAGCCCCACAGGCTGAGGAGCTGCCAGTCAAACCAAAGATCCCAGAAGTGGCAGGGGAAAGCACGCCCCAGGTGGCTCCATGCCACGTGGCTACCAACACCATATAGCAGTCACTGCAGGGCCTGAAGGCAGAATGCCATAACCTGGCCATGCAGGCAAACCAGGCCCTGGCTGCCCTCCTGCAAGGGGAGGTTCAGGACCTCTGCAGCAACCCAGTGCTGTTACAGCCAGAAAAACTCCAGCGTCCATCTCCAGAGTCCCACCTGGACCTCAGGAGGCACAGACAGGGTGTGTAAGCAGTGCCAGAGCATGCCCTTGCCTTTCTTGACCAGGTCCTATGTGGCGGTGGTCCGTCCCCCCCGCCATGTCCTCCAGCCCACCAGAGTTTGTCATGGGGCCGGCACTTTGCCCGGCCTCACAGCACTACCTGCTCCACCACCTGATTCAGCACCAGCACTCTCCCATGCAGGGAGAGACATCTCAGGAGCCCTGCCCATGCCTGGAGCTGCTCCATCACCCTTGCCTCCAGCTGGTGCCACTTCTCCAGTGGGGAGGGTTCCATGAGAGACAGATAGACCCCCAAGTAGAGCAGCGAATGCGCACTCCAGTGGAACCCGTGGAGCGCAGGTGGGAGTGAGCCCACCTGCCATCCATCACCCACCACAAGGCCAAAGCTCTTCACCGAGTACAGTTGACCTGGGCAGAGGCAGCAACCTAATACAATGCCTGGCAAGCCTCCACCTGCATCAGGTCACCTGAGTCCTGCACCATGAGGAGTATGTCATCAGCATACACTGACAGGACCAGCTGCATCACCAGCTCCTGGACCATCAACCCTGCCACCCACCTCCATGGGAGAACGTGCAAGGGCTCCAGGGCCAAGGCCTACAGCTGGCCTGACCGCGGGCAGCCTTGATGCACCCCTCTCCTGAACAGGATGGGCTCTGCCAGGGTCCAGTTGAGCTTATAGATTCATAGATGTTAGGGTCGGAAGGGACCTCAATAGATCATCGAGTCCAACCCCCTGCATAGGCAGGAAAGAGGGCTGGGGCTAGATGACCCCAGCTAGATACCTATCTAACCTCCTCTTGAAGACCCCCAGGGTAGGGGAGAGCACCAACTCCC
>NW_005842349.1:330467-347269 GCF_000455745.1 Alligator sinensis | reverse complement strand
TGGGGATCCCCCACAGGCCAGGAGGTAGGGGGACATCAGCTCCCCCATGGGTTCAGTCTGGGTGGAGGCCTCAGACCAGCCCTGGTTAGCCTTGTCCCCCTGGGCAGAGGCCCTAGCAGCACTCCTCGTAGACACCATTCTAAGCTGCTGTTTGTGGACCTGTGTGGTGTCTACTCCCTACCCCTACAGGAGTCTCACTCCTGGCCCTCCCGGCCCACCCACCGGCGCAAACGCCTGTGCAAACGCTGGCGCGCTCTCACAGAGCGCGCCTGTTTGCACACTCTGTTCGCGCTGCGCAGCTCGGGAGCACGGCTCCCTACCGGCTCAGCTATATGGGACCCGGGGGGCTCCCCCTCTGGATCCGGCTCAGCTGCGCCGGGTCCCTCCACCCCACTTACCTTCAGGGGATCAGTTGTTGCTGCCCCCGCTGCCGATTCCTCTGCCTCTGCCTCTGCCTCTGCCTCTGCCTCTGCCGCTGCTGCTGCTGCTGCTACCGCCGCTGCCTCCGATCAGTCAGTTGGTTAAGGGGGCACACGTGCGTGCGGGACACACGTGTGCCTGACTCCTCTCCTTCCCGCTGCTGGTTCCCGAGTCAAACACTCTGCAGAGGTGTGCAACACCTGGAGAGCCCAAACGAAGCAGGGCCCAAAGCCAGAAGCCCACAGCATACCTGTGAGGTACCCGTGGTCCACTCTGTCAAATGCCTTCTCGTGGTCCAGGGATAGGAGGATGAAAGACAGGCCCTCCCGGTGAATTAGCTACAGGAGGTCCCAAATCAGGTACAGGTTGTCAAAGATGGAACGCCCGGGCACTGTGTATGTCTGGTCGGGATAGATCACGTCTGTCAGCAGGCACTGCAGGCACAGCAAGATGGCCTTCACTGACACCTTATATTCTGTGCAGCCCCCATCCTCCTGGTGCCTTGCTAGAAATATTGTCCTGCATTTTCCCCTGAATATTGTCAGTGCAGGTAACCTCAGTATGGTTATCTGCCCCAAGTAAGCATTGTGATATTTTGGGCCTTTTCATAGAGCTCCAGATGTTGAATAGAGAAATAGAGAGCATGAAAACATTCAAGTTTCAGTATTCAAGAAATGATGTCAATGTGGTTGGGAAATAAAGCAAAAATTGTGACGGGCTCAGGAGTTTGGGACAAATAGGTAGCAATATTTTTATCTCATTATTTTTAAGCAAGATGCGAGACCCTTCCCTTGCAGTGGTACAAATGGTCAAACAAAAGCTCCCTTCATTCAGCTGTGCAAGGGCATTTTCCCACAGGAGTTCCTGTGTCATATGGGCAGTGTAAAGCCTGCCAGGAGAATGCACTGGGGTTGAGGAATTTGCTTCAGCTTGATTCATCAGATTGTTCCCCTAACATATATTCAGAGCTCCCAGGGCAGGGGCTGAGGCACTAAAAGAAATAAAATAATGTGGATCAGAAATCCAGTTTTGACTAGCAATTTCCAAACATTTTGAAAAGTCTAAAAAATGATGCAATCTATTCTTGTGGGTGTTCTGGGAAGGACTGAAGGGACCTGAACAACCTGGAAGAACAATAAGCTTTGATGAGATGAGTTTAAACCAGCGGTGTCTTGTGATGATGCATAATTATTGTAAGACTTGTCTGGACATGAAGTTTGCCAGTATTTTTGTTTCTCAGGTATAACTGGTCTGATATGCTAGTTTCTAAAGGCATCTGTCAGAAGTGTTAGAAACAAAAGGGCTGCTGCTTCTCACCCTCACTGTTAAAGCCCATTTCTGAGATTCCTCATTCCGGTAAGAGAAATGCTAGTGGTCTATTTGGGAACTTCCTTTCCACGTGGGGAAACAGTGGAAAAACTATCAAGTGTATGTATGCACTCTGTGGACATTGCTCTGGAGCATGCCTTGTCGCCCCACTTCCACTCACATTTCAAACTAGAGAATGAGATTGTGATACTGCTTTAAGGCACACCTGCCTTGTCTCTCAAGTGCATCAGAAGCAAAGATCTCAAAAGCACTGTCAGGGTCTTCTTCACTGTTTCACTCCTGGTTCAAGCAAGCAGGAGGGGCTGAGTGGGTACATTTGAGAACAACTCCTTGGGAGTGCCAGGGAAACCGTGTGCACATGCTCCTAGGGACTATGTACCTAATAATCAACACTTGGACTCTCTCTGAATATTATTGTTAGGGGTATCCATCCTGTAATGCCAGGTCTGGGATCTCTTGGCCAAAATTTCCATTTCAGTCACATTTATATGGGAGGCCTATAGAGAATGATGTTGCTGACAAGATCCTTGCACACGGGGGTGTGTGAAGAGGGGGACTAAGGCTTTGAAGTGAATCTTTTAATTAATGTGGAGTGAGCGATAAGTCAGAGCCTTATAGTGTTGATTTTTTCAGGGACCCAGGCAAGGGACACCAAGATTACTTAGTAGGGCTATGCAAAAGAGCACCATTCCATTTCGACTTCCATTTCACCATTTCGATGAGACAGTGTTTCACTTTAAGTTTCATTTAATTTCAAAACCACTGTTCTGTTTGGTTTCGTTGAAACTGTTTCTCTGTTTTGATGCTGTTTTGAGGCTGTTTTGCCCATAGGCTATAATGGGAAAGCATGAAACTACCTTTAACTTTGTCATTTATTGGCAGATTTGGATGAAAATAGCAAGAATGGTTTCCCCTTCTGAGGGCATGAAGCCTGCCAAGTTTCAAGGAGATAGGTGTGTGGTTTCTGGGAAATTGCACCTCAAATTCTTGAAAGCAAAACTCATGTCACTTGTAAGTGTGAAGGCATGGGAGGTGAAAACTGCAGGGATGGTGGCCCCTGCTAAGGCTACAAAGTCTTCCAAGTTTCAAGGAGATAGATACAGGGGATTCTGGGAAACTATACCTCAAGATGCTGACAAGCAAAACTCATGTCACATCTGTGTGTTAAGGCACAGCAGGATGTAAACTACAGTCATGGTAGCCCCTGCTGAGGCCATGAAGCCTGATAGCTTTCAAGGAGATAGGTGCAGTGGTTTCTGGAAAGCTGCACCTCAAGTTGCTGACAAGCAAATCTCATGACATGTGCCTGTGTATGTGTATTAAGGCACGCCCTCACTGCCGCTGGGACCTCTAAACAACATGGTGATGTGCCCCAATGTGGTCTCGCCCTCCCCTACAGCCTCATTCCAGTCCACCACTTTGAATAACAGAAGGAAAAATAATAAATTAGTGAGAAGCAGCACAGTAGCACCAGCAGCATCTCAGGCAGCCAAACTGTGACAGAGACTATCTTTCCTCTCTTGCAGGAGCTTCTTCTCCAGTGTGTGCGCTAAGGCACACCCTCACTGTGTCCTTCCTCACTCATCCCCCTCTCTCTCCTTACTTCCTGTTTCCCTGCAGGCACGCCCAGGTTCAGCTTTGAAGCTCAAAATGTTTCAAAACTTTTGAAACATTTTGACTGCCCTTGTTGTGTTTTGAGGCTGTTTCGAAGCCCTGACTTTCATTTCAATGTCACTGTTTTGAGCTCGAAACAAGTCAAAACAGCATCAAAAAGAAACAGCTGGCAAAATTTTGCACAGCCCTATTACTTAGTACATAGACACTTAGAGACCCAAAGGAAAACTTGGATGGGATAGGATCTGGCCCTTAGTGCTATGATCTCACTCATTGGAGTCATACACAAGAAAACTTTGCTGTGATCTTCTGTCAACCCCAGGAAGAGCACACTGTGTAGTCTAGCCTGTACGTGACAAAGGCTTGGATTGCAGGGGATACAATGAACACTATCTTGTAACAACAGGAAGTTCACAGCCATTTTTCCTACGTGAGTTTCTAGGAGTGTTTTGGTAGGAGTTACAATGGTCATTCCCCTGTCATTTTAATTACAGGTTGTCTTTGCAGAAGACACAGACAGAATTTATGACACCTTCCCAAAATACTTTCTGCAGCTTTTCAGGTGGCCTGAGCCTGAGGTAGCAGTTTCTCATGCAGGTCTTCTATGTATTTTATTGTTGACACTGTCAGAACACAGGGACATTTCTGGAATCGTTTCCCTGTTGCTGCTGTGGCAAGGTGATGGCAATGCCCCCATCTCCTTCAATTTTTCCTTCTGGGCATTCTTCATGTTTCGGGTTTTGTGCTTTGTAGTTGTGTAACTTGGTAAAGTGGTGATTTTGCACATTTCTGGGGAAAACTGCTTGCAAAATCTAAGGGGCTAAGTCCAGGGGCTCTAGTCCTATATTCCTTTCTTGCCACAAAATAATAAAAGAAATATACTGTATGATCACTGTATTCCTGTTAACAGAGATGTGTGTTGTTCCATACAGGCCCAAAATGAGGTGGCTTATGGTGTTTGCTTGGTTTCAAGCCATTACATTTTCAGAAGCATTTAGAAAACCAGCTACTATGGATTTTGAACAAATCCTAACCAAGAATACTGTGAATCCAGAATGCTTCATGAATGTTGTAAGTTATCTTTCTGCCTGTTTTCTTATAGAATGGTTGGTATGACTCAGTTTGACATAATTTATAATGTTCTCCATTAACATGTTCAGGAAAGATGGCTAAAAAACACCTCAGTCTACAATTTTTCACTGGTCGTGTGTAGACGAAACGAGGGGCATGTGTGCACGACACTTTAAAGCAGATTGAATGCTTTTGTGCCATTTTAATGGTGTTGGTGTTTGCACACATTGGCAGTGTATTACAAAGTTATTCCAGCCTCTGTAGCAAAATTAGTGGTGTAATGCACCTTAAAAGACTTGGGGCACAGCAAACTAAAACTCCAAGGAGGAGGAGGAAACTCCTCTGTGGAGCGAAGCACCGGGCTCTGTGCAGCTCAGGGGCTCTGCAAGAAGCCTGTGCAGGCAGTCTGGGAGCAGCCCAGGAAAGCAGGCTCTGCCCAAGGAAAAAGAAGTGGCGATCTTTTTTTTTTTCCTGGAGCCCACCTGCCTGCCTGAGCTGTGTGGGGCCCAGTGCTTACCTCTGCGGCTGTGGTGCCCCCCACGACTGCCCGAGCTGGGTGCCTGCAGGCAGGTGTCCCCTGGGGTGGGCCACCGCTGTTGCAGAGGGAAGCACCAGCTCACCCACAGTGAGGGAAGGATCTGTGAATTTTCTCCCATTTCACAGGTCATGCCCACAGCAGACCCCCTGTGATAATAAATTTTCAAATCATCCTGGACCATGTGGACACATCCAGTGACTGGTTCTAACTGAGTGGTGGTACTGTTCCCTGCATTCAACAGCCGGAGAATCTTGTTCCTGCTGTCCTAATTTTGCACCATCCTCAGCAGAACCATCAAAGTTTCATGGGTTTGCCCTGAGTTTCCTCCCTGCTCTGCTGGGGTATTTTCTTGGATTCCCACTCTCCCCAGAAAATCTTTCAGCAACCACTTCCCCCTGCCCCCCCTCCCCTCCACCCATTACCTCTCTCCCACCCTAATCCTGTCTCAGGGTCATGACTCTTAATCCGTCTGCAGAGGATTTTACTCCTCGCTTCAGTATAAATTCTGCCTAGTTTGAGGCTGCAGCCAAGGCATTCTTAGCAGAAAATAAATAATTTCAGTCTGCAGGGATATTTCTGCAGTCTCCCTTCAGTGGAAGCTGTCAGCTTCTGCAGCATCACTTTGTTGTTAGCTGACACTCTCAGCAACCTCCATCTCATGTAAGTCCACGAGTAAGTGGACTTCAGTGCCACTGTGATTCTAGCCCATCCTGCTCAAGTACTTCAGAATCCATTACTGTACTTTCCTAACACACCAGCACCTAACCTTTAAGAGTGAACCATGAAAAAGGGAGCAGGAGGACCCACCCAGCTTTTGCATCAGCAGCTTCTCAGCTTCTTCTTGAGCACGCTGGAATACAGCCAGACTCAGGTGACCAAGTTCCTATATTTGCAAATAAATGGAATAATTCTAGCCCAAGAGCTCACTGAGTATTGTTGACCATGTAATTTGTCATGCTAAATAATGTACCCTTTGCTGCCCCAGTTCACAGGTTTCTTGCAAAATTATCATTATGCAGCAGTTTTAAGACAGTATCTTCAGTGCTCATCTCAATAAACTACAGCAAGCTTAAAGGCATAACTATATCCTGCTTTCTTCAGTGAACAGCTTTTTGCACACCTGAGCAAAAAATGAAATCTATCATCTGATTTGATTCCTAAATCACCTGTCATATACAATGTTTGTGATTTTTTTAAAAAGTTATATCACACATACCAAAGAACAAAGCAGTGGAGGGCTGATCAAGGTATTTCTGAGCTGCAGTGATCACCATGGCTAGGGACAGAAGTTACACATAAACTGGTTTAAGTGATCAAAAACTGGTTAAAACTTATAACAAAACCTGTTCAGTGCACATAAAACAGTTTCAAAATGGCCGAAACTGGTTTAAGATAAACTTGGTTGAATGTAGTATTAGACTTATCTGAGTTGTGTCAAACTGGTTTATGGAAAATTCTGTCCCAGACTCCTTCCTGGTTCTGGTTAAATTAGAGTCCCCCAGCTTCCCAACATGCTTTTCACCCCTTGACTGTGCTGTGCTGTCTGCTCCAGAGAGCAGGGCTGGCCCTGCCCCTATATTCTCTAGCTGGAGGAGGGTCAGAGGTGCAGATAGATGCCAGGTCACATGATGTGTGCCTGGATCCCTCCCAGCTCCCTGTACCCAGGCCAGGCCAGGCTGTCATGGAGCTGCAGGCAGCTGGGAAAGGCTCTGCTCCTGCAGACTGGCCCCTCTGTTTCCACCCTCACCAGTGGCCACAGCCACAGCCACTCTGCCCCGAGTCACCATCTTAGGACTGGAAGTCCCACACCTAGCCCCTGACCTTTGCCTCTGGAAGTGCCTCCCTTTTCCCCCAGAAAAAAATCCAAATCATACTAAAAATCAAACATCTACTATAATATATTCCAATTTTATTTCAAAATATATTTGTGGTCTGATGCATGTGTGTTTGTGTAATGTACATAGAGGCAATTGCATAATTGCTCAAAATAAAGTCTTACTCATATATTGCAGGGGGGGACATGTGAGGGCATGTGGGGGAATGTGTGGGGTGTGATTGCAGGATAGATGTGTGTATGGTATGGGGTATGTGTGTATGGGATTGCTGAGGGGGTGTGGTGGGTGGGTGTGGGAAGTGTGGGTGTGAGGTTTGCTGGTGGGATGTGTTTGGGTGTGTTTGGCTGGAGGGTGTGGGGTGTGTTTGGGGGTGTGGGAATGGTGGGGGGTATGAGTGTGTATGTGGGTCTGGTGGGGGGTTGGATGTGTGTGTGGGCCCCCTAAGCACACAGCCCCTGCTGCTGGAGAGAGCAGCAGGCTGTGGGCCCTCAGGACTCTCATGACCCAAAGCAGGCTGAGCTCCCTGGTGGTGCACAGCTCCAGCCAAGTCCTAAGAGCTTCTTGTGGCAGCAGGTAGCAGGGCCAGGCCAACCCATTTCAATGTGCAGGGCTCCCTGTGGTTCACATACAGCTCCCAGGGCTTGGCCAGAGCTGCATGCAGCAGCAAGGAGCCCCGTGTGATGGAGCCAGTGGTCTGGTCCTGCTCCCCGCTACAACATGCAGCTCTCAGGACTTGTCCAGTGTGTCAGGGAGCAGATCCAAGCCAACCCAGCTCCATCACGTGGGACTCCCCACCAGTCCCAGCTGAGTCCTGGGAGCTGTAGGTAGTGGCAAGGAAGCAGGGTCAGGCCACTGGCTCCATCACATGGGGCTCTGGCTGAGTCTCAGGAGCTCTACACGAGTTCAGTGGGCCCCACACTCCCACTGACCTGGGCTCTGCACTCCCTCCACCCCACCCCCCAAGCCCCTGTGCAGGCCCTGCACTCCTGCCCAGGGCAACTTTGCCCCTGCCTGCAACTGCTTCCCTACCTGCTGCCCAGAGTGCTGCAGCAGGGATAGGAGGAGCCAGTGGAAGCTGGGGGAGCTGAGCAGTTCCCCAGGCAGCTGCAGCAGTGGCAGCAGCAGCCCTGCTCAGCAGCTGTGTGCACTGGCCAGGGCTAGAGCTGGGGCTGGCACTGGGCCCTCCCATGGGCAAGGGTGGGAGGACAGCAGGCTGCACCAGCAGAAGTGGGTGGGGTTTGGCCCTATGCAGAGTACAGCAGAGGCAGCCGCGGGCTAGTCTGGATACAATTAATTGGTGGGGGCCTGCCAGCAGGCAATATTTTGCCTTCCCCTGGGTTAGATATTAGGAAAACCTTTCTCACTAGGAGGGAAGTAAAGCACTGAAACAGATTACCTAGAGACGTTGTGAAGTCTCCAGCTCTGGAGGTTTTTAAGACCTTGCTATACAAAGCATTGGCTGGGATGATATAATTGGCAATGGTCCTGCTTTGAGCAGGGGGTTAGACTAAATGACCTCCTGAGGTCCTTTCCAACCCTAATATTCTATGATTTTATGATTGCCATCCAGTGTAAGATACAGCACCAGAGAGCTGAACCAGCACTCAACATCCTTGGGAAAGTGACAAACACGAAGAAGCCAGACGTCTTTCTTGTTCAGTAGCTTGGACCTGTGTACTGGGAAAACAGACTCCACAGAGATCACTGCTTATAAACAGGGACATTCTAAAAAATGTAAATAACCCTTCATTTGGCTCCCTGCAGAGTGAAATTATCAGGTATCATGGATACCCTAGTGAGGAGCATGAAGTTGTGACCCAAGATGGATATATCCTGAGCGTTAATAGAATTCCTGGTGGAAAAGACAATGGGACCAGAGGTAAGCTTTATCTGGGGGAAGCAAGAAAGCTTTGATTAGGTGACTTTTTAAAAAACATAATCTAACTTTTCTTGTGTATGTGCAGCTACATATTTCACATGTTTTAGTTTTAGATAATGATTTTGAAGTGAATTTGAGCCTGTATCAAATTCTGAAACCAGGTGAGGTTGTTCTGGTATCTGGCTTTACTGGGACCTTTTTGTGCATTTCTAGTTCTCACATTTGATGTTATGTATCTGATTGTTCATAGTCTAAAAATGTTCTTATTTTTTAAAATGTTGAATGACATGAATTAAAGGAAATGTAACTGCCACTTAACAGTTTTACTGTTTAATTGTGCACTATGGACATCTAGATAGAAGCTCTTAAAACTATGGTATAACAACATTACTGAAATAGAGAGGACAGAAGGGGGCATCTTTAATGAAGGTGAGTGTTCTCACCCTTGCTGTGCTTTGGTGAGAAAGTATATTCTCTATGTAATAGGGCTTCTATTATGTTACTGAGGAGGAGCAGGCCAGAGAGAGATGTGGCCCATTCAAGAGGACTTGGGTCTGCCTGCTCTGGGACAAGCTAAAGAGCACTGTAAGAGCTGTTGTCTGGCTCCAGATTGCTGTAGGAGCCACTGAAACCTCAGAGACTCTGAGGAAAACCACTGCTCCTACCTAAGGTTGCCAACTTTGACTAAAGCTATTCCAGGAGATTTTTTTTCCCCACCATGATGTCATGTACATTACGTAAAATCTCCAAGATTGTTTTCAATAGTCATTAGGAGATGGATGCCAATTCCGGCAGACTCCCAACCAGTCCGGGAAGGCTGACAACCCTACTCCTACCCTAGATACTGGGAGTACAACCAGAAAGAGCCAAAAAACTGCAGGACTCCAGGCATCAAGAAACCAGCTCTAATTGGAAAATGCCTGCAGCTGACCTGGAAACTCTACAAATGAGAGCCATGAGAAAGGGTTGGTAGCGTTGGCAGCCTATTGCAGAAGAGCTAGGTCAGGCGGACTGAAAAAGAGTGGTCAAGGGCCTTATAAATCAGGACCCACTGATGGGGTCTGAGACTGGTCTTTGCCAGGTTCAGAGACAGAGCTCTGCAGAAGCTGGAGTGGAGAAAGCCCTGAAGAAAAGCATATACAGAAGCTCAATGATTTTTGTTGCCTATTCAATTTATGTTGCTATTTTAAAGCTTCAAGACATGGAAGTGGCTAAAGAGGTGGAAGAAGACCACTATGAATTCTTCAGAAAAGTGTTTTGTTGAGTTTCCTACTAAGGGCTACAGAATTTGAGGGAGAGCTGGTAGGGCCATAGCCAGGTCTGAGGTCCATGCAAAGTGGCTGAGGACCTAAAGGACTATGCAAAGAGTTCCTGTCAGATGGGGACCAAGGGAGCAGAAGCTCATGGACTTTGGGGACTGTGGTGCAGCCCAAGGACAGTGTGTAAGAGCTGAGCCTCTAAAGTGTTGCTTGGTGAGGGAGGTGGCATGTGTTTAGGGTAAGTGCACTGGTGCGACAATAGTTACAGCACAAGGGTGGAACGGACACCTTCAACCCAGAACTGGTCATAAAGATATACACAGGCTTACCCCCACATAGATTTAAAAAGAGAGAGAGAGAAAGATCACTGCTGCAGCAAAGGGAATTCAGACTGGTGACCTGTTTAAACAAGGACAGTCTCTCGCACTTATAATTTGGAACATCAAGGCACATCTTGATGAGCAGGTTGGGGCAGAATGCCAAGGAGCAGCAGACTTCCTGTGGTACCTCAGCCATGCTATATTCTGCCATTCTCTTCAAGAGTCCAAGTCATGGGCTGTTCTTAAATCTTAGTAATGGAATAAAGACGTGGATCTAGACTCAAGAGTTTTGGTACTGAATAGGGAAACTATTCTGTTGCTATTGCTGCCCATTTTCTGATATTGGTGCCCTGGTCTGATGCCAGGATTGGTAGTAGTTGAAGTTCTGGTGAAGTCTATGTAGAATGCCAAAAAAACCACAACCCCAAACAAACTTCAGCACACCCTGTCTTCTGAACAATCCAGATTTCCACTTGAGATCTGCGAAACTCAGTGGAAGACCAGCAGCAAGTGACTTCTATCATTACTATATGTTGTTCAAACTCTAATCATATTTGTAAGTAACATTTTCCATTATAGTTCCAGAAATACAAACTCTTTTCACTCAAAATCCTAAGAGAATAAGAGTAAGAATTTGTGGACATATTTATATATCCTTTCCTCCTTAATATCATCCCCATTGTAAGTGGAAACATGATTCAATATTTTAACTTTCATTTCCATCTTTAGTACTCAGCAAACATCCACACATACCTTATGTCCATGCTTATACTTTGTCATGTGCTTTAAATCCAAGTCTGCACAAAAATTAAATTGCCATTAACTAATTCTTGAATATTCTATTTGTAACGTAACAGAGCATAAACGTATGAAATAATTTTTATTCCAAATCCACACAAATAAGATATTACCACTAAATAATTCTTAAATATTCTATAGCTAAATGCTACCAATATATCCACTACTTTAGAAATCAACATGTGAGGACTACCAGAAGTTTATTTAGGGAGGCTTTTAGCAGGCAGATTCAAGTTTTGAGGTATTAGCTGGGGAGTTGTTTCATCACTTCCTATTTCATTTTTAATATTTTATCAGCTTTTACAATTCATCTTGCTTTTATTGTAAACCACCCTGAGCCTTTTTGGGGAGGACAGCACATAAATCAAATGACTGAATAAATGAACAAGTAAATAAACAAACAAATGTTGGAAAAGTAGAGATGATAAGGTGGTTTCATTCCCCACTCCCTCAAAATGACTGTTATAAATAAGACAGTTCAGAAAGAAATGATGTATCAGGACTGATGTTGAACTCTTACAACTCTTTCTGTATTGATTTAATTTTCATCATATTGCCATGTAAATCCCATTATGCCAATAAAACTTTATATTCTAGGTATTGCTATATAAATGTCCCATTACAGTGTGTATTTTTACTCAATCCTAATTGCACTACAACAATGCTCACATGACAACAAAACCTTCTTTCTTTCCAGGAAAAAGGCCGGTGGTGTTTTTGCAGCACCCTCTCCTGGGAGATGCAACCCACTGGATTTCTAACCTGCCTAACAACAGCCTGGGCTTCATCCTAGCAGATGCTGGCTATGATGTTTGGTTAGGAAACAGCAGAGGAAACACCTGGTCTTTGAAACATAAGACTCTTAAGTCCAAGCAAAAAGCATTCTGGAGGTTCAGGTAGACTCTAGACTGCACGATTGTGAGCTTTTGAAAATGGCAGTTTCTAAGGGACTAATAATGGCGTGTGGGAGCCTCTCACTTTCTGATCCCTAGTCCACTGCTACTTGGACTGGTAGTGATGGGGAGGATGGGAGTAGTCTACAGAAATAGGGTGGTGAAAGCTGCAGGGGAAGGAGTATTCACTGGGGCTGAAATCTGGGAAGAGGTTGTAGGAGCAAAGGAGGGTTGTGGATAAATGGAAGAGAATATGGCAGAGAGAGTTGATGCAGGTGCGAGAGGTAGTAAAAAGCACAGTGGACAGAGATGGTGAGGTTGAGAAGCTGAAGGGCTGTAGCAATAGAAGGACAGAATGAAGTGGGATGGATAATCTTTGACAGCACAGAAAATGAGGCACAAAACTACCCAGAGCTCAGTTGTCATATGATTCTGTCCTGAGTCTGAAGGCTCTCCCTGAATGCTGCTCCTAGGGTGTATGTGGCAGGGAGGCTGATGCCTTGGTGCCTTGGTCAGGTCTCTTTCAAGCAGGATGAAAGACAAAAAAGGAGCTGAACAATCCCCAACTTATCTCTTACATCCATGGTTTTAGATGGTGTAGCATTTTGGGGAGATAGCCTCAGAGAGACTGGGGGCTCCCATAGCCTTATAAGGGCATCTATACACATGCTCCATGGGGGGAGGGGGTGTGCTTTAATTAGAACAGCCCTAAGAGACACTCTAATTAAAGTACCTGTGGTGTCACATGTATTCTGCGTCCCACGCTCCAAAATGGCAGTGGGTGCACTTTAACTAAAGCTTATTCAACAAGATTTAGTTAAAGCATCCCTGCTGCCATTTTGAAATGTGGGGACACTGAATACATATGACATGGAGGCTGCTGGAATGTGCTAATTAGCACACTCCAGCAACCTGATTAATCAAGTCTGGTCCAATGCTTGCTAATTAGAACATGTCAGGGCAGAGGTCTGTCACATGTATAAGTGCCCTTAAGTTCCTGCAGTTCAGTACTGCTGATTCCCATGTAGGCAGGGGAAGAGGCTGCCCAACTTGATCACCTGAGCAGTTTCCACTGGGTGTTGTGAAAGGTCAGGGGAAATAGAAAGCCCTAGTATACTTCCAGGCTGCCCTCAGTTGTAAGCCTAGTTCAGTGTCTTAGGTAAAATGAGATACCACTACAAATCTGAATCCAGTTCCTAATAGGCTACATCCAACTATTAGAACTAGTACTAGTCCTCTGTCATTCTCAGAAGAGTACAAAGACAGTGAAGAGGAATCCAGTGGGCCCAGAGATGGAGCCATGCATCAAGGTCAGGGCACATATACCAACCATGCTGATGCTGCTCTGTTTGTAAGGCTCATTAATTTCAAAAGCTCTATCTGTAAATCAGTAAATCTGTGTCTGTATCTCTATCTGTAAATCTCTATCTGCTTTGGGATACTATTAACTGGGGTCCTAGTTTTCCATGTTAAAATGACATTCTCCAATAAAAAAACATAAACATCCACATTTTTTCAGTGGTGAGCCCCACTCCCCCACCTCCCAACACTGATTGGCCAAGGCGCCCAGTAGCAGCCCCACCCCTGCTGCTGATTGGCCAAGAGGAATGCTGTTCATGTGGCCCCACCCCTCATCACTGATTGGCAGAGGAGGGTGGGGCCACACAATGGGCAGCCCTCTCAGCTAGTCCGTGGTAGAGGGAGGGAGGGGGTGGCTGCCATCTTGGCTGCCTCCTTGTGTACCCATTGGGGAGAGAGGAGGGGGCAGCTGCTGAGCTTCTCCCTCCTACCCTCCAGTGGGCTGCCACAGTGGGTATGGGAACTGTTAGTTTCCACTGGGGAGCCAGAGTTTTATTTTCAGTATTTTTTTCTCCCGGCAATTCTAAAAATTCTCTGTAAAAACTCAAATTCTGTGTTTTTTCCATGGCAAGTTGATTTCTAGGATCCCTGACTGTTAGATATAAACAAGATAAAACATGCTACATAATTGAAAGAAATTAGCAAACCTTCGTCTTTGAAGGGAGGCAAAGGACCCAGACCTGACACTGTCATTGATCAGTCTTTGTTTCACTTAGTTAAGGTACCTTTATGTGCTATAACAGCCAACTGAATTCCAATTCATGCATAAGCTTTTTGTGTTTTCGCTCTTTAGTTTTGATGAGGTCGGTAAATATGATCTTCCAGCAGCACTACATTTTATCATGGAAAAAACTGGACAGGAACAGCTGTATTACATTGGCCATTCAGAAGGGACAGCTGTAGGTATGTTAAGATGAATGATAAGCTACTGTTTCCACTATTTACCTCATTAGAGGATAATGTAAGGTTATGGGCTTCACTTAGTAAATGCCTTCTTCACCAGCTTAAAAGGTAAGCTCAAAATATTTTTTAAACTGAAACTTTCAACATTTGGAAAAGGTTTATGTCTTATCTAACTAATATTGTTGATAGTAAAACCTTTTTTTGGCAGGTAGTCCATAGTTTGGCTGGTTTCTTTGGTTATGGTAATGTGACTGGATCTTGGTATTCTCACAAGTCTTGCCAAACAGAGTGTTTTCTTCCTTTGAAATCTCAGCTCCTGAGAGAATCTTAGCTTTTCTTATTTCAGAAAGCATATTTGTAGCCCTCTTGGCCTTGGAGGCAAAAAGCCTATGATGAATCAATTTCCTCCCAAAAGTAGCAGGAAAAACCCTAGCCATCATTATTGTTAAAATCCTATGATTAAGAGGCCATTTTGAGATTTCATGGGAGCTTGGAGAACACTTTTGATGCCTGTGTTCAGAAATGCTGGCATCCTAAAACAAATTCACAGAAACTAAAATCAGTAGTAACACATGCCATACTGTCCTAATTGGTAGTATAGGAAGTCAATAAAGGAATAATTTCACTTTTGGGGGGATGTTTGCTTGCTTATGTGAATTTAAGTCACTGTTTTTAAGTTTTGTACATAACCATTATCATCCAGTTAATTTCATTACCTTAGGTTGTACTGTGTGATCAACCCTAAAAATAATATTCTACTCGTGAACTCAAGCCTCAAACTACTCTGCTACTGATTTATGGGCGATGTAAAGTTACACTATTCTTTGAACATTAAGTGACACAAAACCCATAAAATAATGCATAGGAATTTTGGTAACTCTAGAGGGGAAACAAATCAGAAAACTGATTTAAAGGAAAGTTAATTTCTCAACAAACTAACTGGAAAATATAGTGCATTCCACTTTTGTCCATCCTGAATACAACAGAACAATGTCCAGAACTCTCTTATCTGAATAAGGATTTGGAATTAACCTTTTATTTGATAATATGTATAGCATTTGAATAATAATTTAATTTTGTTTTCTGACTCCTAACTCTCTTCTGGGTGCCTATGCACATGCAGCAAGACTGCTCCAATGCACCATCAGAACAGACTTGATTAACAGATTATGCTGGAGAGTGGTAATTAGCGTGCTCCAGCAGACTCCAACGTTACATGTATCAGTATCCCCACACTGAAAAATGTTGGCAAGGGCACTTTAATTAAAGCTCATCAAACAAGCTTTAGTTAAAGCTTCTCCACCCCATTTTTCAGTGTGGGGATGCTGATACACATGATGCTCCAGGCATTTTAATTAGCCACTCTTGTAGCCACTCTAATTGGCTCTTGTAGCCACTCTAATTAAAGTACCCTCTCCCCACTCCTGGAACATGTGTATAAATGCCCTCTGTTCTATTTATGGAAGATTGCCTTGATAAATTAAGGCATCTCTTGTATTTTCTCAGGTTTTGCAGCATTTCTAACCAATCCAGAACTGACTAAAAAAATCAAACTATTCTTTGCCCTGGGTCCTGTAGCCACAGTTACGTATGCCACAGGCCCCCTAGCAACACTTGGGAGGCTTCCTGAAATAGTACTCAAGGTATGTTATCTCCCCTCAAAATGACTAGACTCTCAGTTCTCACTGCTTCTTATTTGCCTCTTCCTGAAGGGACAGACAAAGATTCCTCTTACAGGGGAGCAAAGTCTGTTCATGCTCCCTGGCTTTAGCTGGGGCAAGCTCATGTTCCCTGGTGGCTGGCAGCAGCTGTTGGGGAGCTGGATCCCTCAGAGCCACCATTCTCCTGCTCCATCTAAACTGGTGCCTGGGACTGGTGCTCCCCTTGCTCTCCCCTAATTACACCACACTCTGTACTCTGTAAAGGTGGCTTCAGCCAGTTGAAATATTTTGAGTCTATTGCCATGAAAATGGAAAGATTAGTTTCTTCAGGGATTATCACTCAGTAAAATAAGAGACATAGGACAGACTCTGGGCTTTGGAAAAATATTAGGATGGAAGAATAAAAGAATAGCAAACTGCTCTGTCATCCCCATAATATTTATTTCTCACTGGGAATGAGGATACAAAACTTTTTTAAAAATCTGGAATGGATCCATTATAAGACTCTACTGTTGTAAAAATAAAATCATGGATATTTTTCAGGCTTGGCTGGGTAACAAGGGAACCTTTCAACAGCATGTGTTTCTGAAAAAGCCTTTTACGAAATTGTGCACTGTCATGAAGAAGTTTTGTACCTTAATCCTGTCTTCTATGACTGGCTATAATACTCCAAACCTAAATACAGTAAGTATGAAAGGAAGTATTTTCAGAGCAGTTTCTGAGATAGGTAGATAATGTGTAGATGTTGTATACAAACAGCTACTTTTACCTATGGGAATATATGCCTAAGACTTGATGAAGTCTGGATCCACCATGAGCAAATATCTCCAGGACTGCCCCTTTCTTGAGCTGACTAGTTAGCCACAGATGTCTGATAGGGATGAATTCCATTAGGAGGGAAAAATGATACTGGAATCAGATAG
>NW_005842349.1:273484-330436 GCF_000455745.1 Alligator sinensis | reverse complement strand
TCCTGCTTATCTACAACCAGAAAACAAAGTCCATTTCCCTGATTCTCTCTGTGTTCAAACAGCAGCAGAGAATTCCTTTCCTTTCACTTCCAGTATGCCACCTCAAAAAGCTCTCACTGCACTCTTTTAGCTGGCATATGATCCCAGTGATTGTTCAAACTTTCTTTTTAGCCTTTCTTGTCTATTTCCATATTTCTTCATGTTCCCTGATTCTCCCACTCCCAACTTGCACACACATGCATGCACTTTACTTGCAATAACTAGTATGCCCCTCTTGATGATCGTCCTCCCACATAGTGAGGACTCTACATAAGTGTCTAATCTTGGGGTGACCCACAGCTAGCAATACTAGTCCTCAAAATGAGGGCCCTGTGTTTTTCCAAGGCTCCCTCCCACATGCCAGTGAGAGCTCTTACTCCTGTTTCTCAGCGATTAGCTTCCTGTGAATCTTGGGTATGTCATTTATACCCAAGGTTCAAAAGCGACTGAGGTGCCCCATATTCAGTGTCATAGACTCTAACATTTTCCAATGGGTTCATGGCCTCATAGGTTCATTCCAATAGGTTCATGGCCAGCATAGGATCCACAGCCCTGCCCAAGTACCATATGGGAAAAGTGGGGCCCCTCAAACGAGATTCACAAAAAGGGAATGCACCATGAAAAGCAAGGGCAGACCCATAAGGGGTACAGTGGCGTGGACAACCCCCGCCCCAACTCTTTGATGGGCAATCACTCACAAATGAGTAAGATCATCTTCCAAAGATCTTACTAGTGAGTCTGCAGGAGGCTCCATATTCCAATTCTAGATCCACATGTCTTGTCGCAGTGAGGACAGGCATTTCCAGGAGGGATGGGCACTGTGTTGCTGTGTAAGATGTTCTGATGTTCTTTTCACCTGTTCCACTTTTCCTCTTCTGCCTGTCGACAAGCTGTTTCAAAGTGTTGCAGTCCCTCCCAAAGATCCTTCCTCCATTTTGGTCAGTCCTGAGCAAGGGTCTCCCAAATGTTGATGTTGATGTTACACCTCTTTATGTTTGCCTTCAAGGTGTCTTTAAAGTGCTTTCTTTGCCCTCCACTACTTCTCTAACCTTCTTTCAGCTGTGAGAAAAAGATTGTCTTTGGAAGGTGAGAGTCAGGCATGCAGACAACATGACCTGTCCAGTAAAGTTGGTTTTGGATAATTATGATGGCCTCAATGCTGTTGGAATTTGCTTTGGCCAAGATGCTGATGTTTGTGTGTCTATTCTCCCAGCTAATCTGAAGGATCTTGTGAAGACATCTTTGGTGGTACTTTTCCAAACTCTTGAGATGTCTTCTGTATGTGGTCCAAGTTTCTGAGCCATACAGCAGAGTTGGAATGACAATGGCTTGATAAACCAAGAGCTTCATTTCAGCAACAATGTCATGATTTAAAAAGACTCTCTTACTCAGACTCCCAAAGGCTGCACTCACACATTTCAAGCAGTGTTGTATTTCCATGTCAATATCTGCTTTTGGTGAAAGATGAGTTCCAAGATAGGTGAAGTGATCCACGTTCTCCAGCAATTCTCCATTGATTTGAATAGCGGGGGAGTTGTTTTTCCATTTGGAGCAGGCTAGTAAAGGATTTGCATTTTCCTGATGTTTAGAGTTAGGCCAATACACTTGTAGACTTCTGAAAATACATTAAGAATGGTTTGGTGGTCCCTTTCAGATTGAGCAATGCCAGCATTTTCATCTGCATACTGGTGCTCCATTATGGATGTTGTCATGGTCTTCATTTTAGACTTGAGTCTGTTGAGGTTGAAGAGTCTTCCATCCTTCCTATACACAACTTCAATTCCAGGTGGGAGCTTTACTGTTGACAAGGTGCATTATGGTGGAGATGAAGATGGAAAACAAAGTTGGAACAATGATGCTTCACTCCAGTTTTCACCTCAAATGTTTCTGTTAGATTCCTGTTGCTGAGAACCCTTGCTGACATGTTGTCATGGAGAAATCTCAGAACACTGATGAACATGTTTGGGCATTCAATTTTGGATAGGATTTGCCATAGGGGTTTGTGGTTTACAGAATTGAAGCTTAGAGAGGTCAATGAAGGCCAAATAGAGAAGTCAATGTTGCTCATGACACTTCTCCTGGATTTGGCGTATTGTAAAGATCATGTTTGCAATTCCTCAAGATAGTCTGAAGCCACTTTGAGATTCTGGAAAAAATGGCAGTTAGCGAGGATATGGGTGATGACTTTCCCAGCAGTGGCCAACAAAACGATGCCTTGGTAGTTTCTGCAATTATCTCTGTCCCCCTTCCTGAAGATGGTAACAATCAAGGAATCCCTTAGGTTACCTGGGATTACTTCCTTGTTCCAGATTTTAAGGATGAGGACATGAAGTTGACACATAAATTGTTTTCCTCCTCCTCTGAAAATCTCTGCACATATTCTGTCAACACCAGCTGCCTTGTTATTTTTTTTTCCCCATCATACTCCTGACCTCTGCCAGGTTAGGTGGCAAACCAGGGTCTTCTCGGATTGCTTTTTGTAGAAAGCAGTTGATCTGATCTTCATCAACAGTTGAGTCATGATTCAGAAGGTCCTGGAAGTGTTCTTTCCAGTGAGCACTGATAGGTTCATTGTCTTTCAGGAGTGTTGTTTCATCCTTTGATTTTAGAGGATTAAGGCCAAGAGACAGCTGTGGTAGCACTGAAGAAGCCATGAGTGTCACAGATGTCAGCAAAATGTTGGATTTCTTTTGATTTCTGAATCCACCACTCATTCTTCAGTTCTTGTGTTAGCCTCTGCACCTCTGATTTTGCTTGTTGGTATGCATTTTTCTTGATGGCAGAGTTGATGTCATTCTGCCAGGCACAGAAAACTTTCCGTTTCCTGTCAATGAGACCTTGAATTTCAGTGTCATTTTTGTCAAACCAGTCTTGATGTTTCCTGGTCTTGTATCCTATGGTCTTTCACAGGATGAGAGAACAGCTGTCTTGAGTCCTGTCCAGTGCTCCTTGGCTCCTTCTGGGTGCTCTGTTATTAGTGTCTCATTCAGGAGTTGCTGGAATTCTCCCTGCTTGAGTGGCTCCTTGAAGCACTCAATGTTTAACTTGTGCCTGATCTCTTTCCTTTGCATTCTTCATTTAGGAGCAATCCTGATGGACATGCATGGATGGATGAGGTGGTGGTCAGTCCAACAGTCATCAGCAGTAGTCATGGCTTTCATAATCAGGACATCCTGGCGATTGCGAGTCCGAACAACCACGTAGTTGATCAAATGCCAATGTTTCAATCTAGGGTGTTTCCAGGACATCTTGAACTTGTTCCTTTGATGGAACAGGGTATTTGTGATGACAACGCTGTGCTCTGCGCACTTCGTCAGGAGAAGGACCCCATTAGCATTTGAATTTCCAATGCCTTCTTTTCCAATAGTACTATTCCAAAGTTTTGAGTCTCTTCCCACTCTGGCATTAAAATCTTCAAGAAGGATGATCTTATCTTCCCTTGGGATACTTGAGAGGATGGTGTCAAGCTGTGAATACAAGTTCTCCTTCATGATATCATCGGCATTGAGAGTCGGGGCATATGCACTCACAGTTGTCACCTGTTGGGTTTTGGCAAGTTTCAGCCAGAGATTAATGAGGCATTCATTGACACCAATTGGGAGTTCTGAGAGTTGGTTCACAAGTTCATTTTTGATGGCAAAACCAACTCCATGTGCCCGTGGCTCTTCTTCTGCTGTCCGTCTTCAGAAGAAGGTGTATCCTCCACCTTCTTCTTTCAGATGTCCTTCTCCAGCATGTTGCGTTTCAGATAGGGCAGCAATGTTGATGTTGAACTTCCTCAGTTCACGAGAGACAATTGCTGTCCTTCACTTGGGGCAATCACTATTTGCATAGTCCATTAAGATTCATATGTTCCAGGTTCTGAAAATCATTTTTGTTTCCTTGTGACCACATAGAGCTGATCCCACTGGACATGGTTATCCAGTCAGGAATTCATTGAGACAGACTATGTTTGGGGCACCTCTTCCAGCCCCCTCCCCATGTGGGGTGAGCAGAGTGGATCCTAAATAGGACTGCTCAGTCATGGGTACAGCTGGCAAACTGCTCTTACTACTTCTGTCCTCGAACGAGATGACTGAAGCAAACACCCACTGTCTAAGTGCTGGTCCATGACTAGGAGCTTCAAGATCTCACAGTCCTATCCCCATCACCTCTTGCTGATCACCATAGGACTATCCTGGCGTGCAGAGGAGATTTATGATTCACATAAGGAAGACACTTGTGTGTGACTTCTTTTAGCATGAGGATGTTGTTGCACGCCAACAAACTCATGGTCCTTGACAAGAAGACCACAATGGCGGACCAGGCAGAAGAAAAGTGTAACCCCTTGTGCCTGCCTCACTTCGAATATTCATTCACGCACCTCCTTGGTGTGGGCACCTGGTGATAGGCACAGGGAGGCTTCATGCAACCTCTGACAGGGGCCCCAATCACCCTGGGGAGGACCCCAGAACTCTGCTGCCACGACTTTGAGTGTATCTTCAGTGGTGGGGTCTCCTGTTGGCGGTCCCTCTAGATTGGCTGTTCCTCCTGATGGATATTTTTGGGGCTCCACCTCCTCTACACCCCTTCCATACACCAGCTTCTGATAGGCCACCTGATCTTGATGCAGCTTGCCCTCCAGTCTGGATGATCCTTATCCATTGCACGCTTTCAGGTATTGGGTCTTCTCCTTCCTTTTTTTTTTTTGTAGACTACAGGTCTGTTGGCTGTTCCTCTCTCCTGCGGGTCTCTCCTGCTCAATGCCAGCTGCCTGTCAACTCTTGTGAGCGGTCCTTGTTGTTCAGTTGTCGCTTGGACCTCTCGACGTAGGGTTAACAACAAAATAAAAGAAAACAACAAAACAAAGTATAAGACAACAGAGGAATGTGCACAGGCCAGAAGAAAATGAAAAGGAAGGACACAAAGAAAAGAAAAGGCAGGTAATTAAAAAAAAAGATCAGGCTGAACAGCCTCGTTATTTTCTCTGCCCTAGAGCCTGTGCCTGGCCGCATCCCCTGACGCTGCTCCACTCTCTACCTCTGTTGAGAGCTTCCTCCACTTCTCTCTAGGTCAGTTTCTCTCCCACAACCTGGTCTGTGAGTGTCCGGTGTGGATAGCTTTCTCCATCTCTGGTGCTTCCCCCTGCTCTTCCCTGAGCAGGTTCTCCTCCCACACACCGGTGCTGCCCGTGACCGGCGTGGAGGCTTTCTGCAGCTGTTGCTGCCTGGGACATCCCTACCCAATTGGGACTTCCCTTTTCTCACCAGCACTGCCTGCCACTGGTGTGGAGAGCCTCCACAGTCTCTTCTGCCTCTCCTGCTCTCCCCCACTCCCAGATGGTGTTGGCTGGTGATCGTCTGTATATAAGCGTGGCTAATGAACCACGTGGGTTTCTCCCCTCAGCGTTGTTCATCTGGAGTCCGGAGTCCTAAAATGAGTAAGTAACCCTTGATTTCGAGGTTTCTTCTCATGCGTAGCACCCCATGCTTCAGTGGCTCTGAAGGCAGATGAAGATTATAACAGATGAAGGGTATCCAATCATCTTGGATTCCATGCCATCAGACATAAATCCCTATCTGTCAAGGACCCCAACTCATTAGACCAGGAGTGGTGAGAGTTACTCACCCTAGGAGCCACATCCGATCCTCTACCAAAGTTGGAGAGTGGGGTCAGAGGGGGCGAGGGTACTGAGTGACCCAGAGTGGAGGTGACCACCCCCCAACCTTGCACTGCTGAGCCGCTCTGACTTTCCCTATGGGGAGCACATCCCGGTGTAAGTAGTGTGGCTGCAGCCTCCACCCCCAGCAGCCCAGTGTCTGGCTGTGCTGTCCCTCAGAGCCACCTCAGAGAGAAATGGGTGGGTCTCTCCCCTAGAGAGCTGCAAGTACCATGCTGACAAGTCGCACGTGGCTCACAAGCTGTGGTTTGGCCACCGTTGCTTTAGGCTTTAGACCCTCCCATGGGAGCCATAGCTGGGGACTTGAAAACAAGTCTCTGAAGCAAGTAAGAATATACCCTCCCTTTCCCCTCCATGTTCAGCAGCACTTCCCCTACCCTCTGCACCCACTGCTACTGCCACCAGATCCCTTGGGGCAGGGTGACTTCAGAGCCACTCCTGCCCTGCTCCAGCCTGCTTCAGTGGGAGCGAGGTTCAACTAGGGTTGGAAGCAGCAATGGTAGAGGGTGGGTTTACTTCTCCCTGCTTGGCCCCCCCACTGTTCCTTGTCAGCCTGGGACTGGGACCAAGCTCAGGGAAGGGAAACCTGCCTGATGTCCTAGATTTCCCTGAATTAACCCAGGTCCCTGTGCAGCCTGGCTGGAGCAAGAACAGCTCTGGAGACCCTCCTCTGCATGTCTTCTTATCAGCTGAGGAACATGGAACAGAGCAGCAGTGAATGGAAGAAGGGAGGAAAAAAGGGGAAGAGAATACAGTAGAGGGTAAAATAAACTGTGGATCCCAATAAGAGGTATAAAATAGTCCTAATGCACTGGGTGGTGTTGTGGATTCAGCTGAGGAGCTGTAGTCAATGCTCAGGAACAGATTAGTTTATAATAAGTTAATTAAAGAAGAATGATGCAAGTAGGAGACAACTCTAACACATAGCTGCCTGGAGCCATTTGCTCCTAACTAACTGGGCATGGCCAGTTCATTCCAACCAATATGTTTACTTTCCTACAAGTCTTTTTAAGGTCCAGCATCCTTACAAAGGACCCAGGTGCCTTCTGCAGGGCTGAGAATCCCACTGTGGGGGCCAGCCAATTTAGAAGTTGCAAGGATCAATGTTGCAATACATTAGGGCCTTGCACCGTGGTAATTTTAGGTGGCTTCTGGTGTCTTAATGCCTGGATTAACTGTATGTTAACACCTTTTAAGTGGCTTAAATCACTTGTTATTCAATTTAAAGTTATACCACTCCAGGGCAGGGTTATCTCTAGTCTGCCTAATTTTGCTCCTCTTCCATTAAGGTGTCGCCACTCCAGATAGCTATTCCACCTAAGTTGAAGTCCTGCAGCATCCCATAATGCAGTGGCCCCCCCTGAGTCAGGGTGATCAGGAATCCTGCCAGGATCTTGCTGGGCAGTGCCAGTGCCTGGAACTTGCTCACTCTGCTGAGTCCCAAGGATCCAGAAACATGTCAGGGGGGAGCGGGAGGCACAGGGATTTTCTGACCCCACCAAACTTGGGAGGCAGCTGTGAATGGCCCAGCCTTCTCACCTGCTCTGTGCAGCCCCAGCCCAGATGGGTAGCACCAAGCCCTGTGCTTTGTGCCCAGAGCCATCTGGCTACTACAGGGGGTTCTGGCACTTCAGATGCCTGCCAACCATGGTGACTATTGCACAAGCCAGGTGGGGAGAGCCAGCAGCCAGATTCTGCACAGCCCAGCAGAGTACAAGGTCAGTGGGAACTGGTTTCAGGGTCCCATGCTGCAGCCACCAAGCTCCAACCACCCAGCCCCACTAGGGCACGTGTCCAGATACTGGAGGCCAGACCCTTTTTTTTCTACAGAGCTCCCCCTTACCCTCTCCCCACCCACCATGCTGCCACCTGAGCTCTAAGGTGCCTGCACCCACCAGGCCTCGAACATCTTGCCCCGGGCTTCCTTAGTTCGAGTGCTCACCGGTACTCACTTTGCCATTGCAGGTGGTCTTACAGGAGATCTTTACAGGCGCTGCAAGCTGCCCCTTTCTTGCCTGCCACGACTTTGAATCTTTCACAGTGGGTGGGGCTTCGTGAGGCGCGGTTGCCCTTGTTGGACACCTGCTCCTTTGGTGTCTTCTGCGAGGCTCCACCTCCCCTGTACCTTGCCCTTTACCCAGCCCGGTGGATCCCAGTCACTACTGTGGCCAACCTCGTGCTCCCCTGAACACCCCAAACAATGAGCCCACCGCTCGCTCTCTTGCTTTTCCTGCCTCCGCTCAATCTTAACCCCTTCTGACGCAGGGAAACATAAAACACCCTTCTCTAATCAAAAGAAAAACTTAACAAATCCTAAGAAAAATGTCACCCCGCCACTATTGGACTTCCTTGTGGAGCACAGATAGCCCCTCTACACCTCAGCTTGCTGATGAGGCCTCATCTACGTGGCCCAGCTCTGTGGCCCCACTCCACCTGCCCTGGTTTAGAGCTGCTGTCCCTCCAGTTTTCCGCTGTCGTGATCCTCTCTCTGGGTCTTTGAGACACGTCGGCCCTCTCTCTGGGTCCTCCCGGAGCAGCTGTCCTCTCTCTGGGTCTCCGCCTTGCAGTTGCCCTCTCTCTGGGTCTTCCCAGAGCAGCAGCCCTCTCTCTAGGTCTTCCCAGAGCAGCTGCCCTCTCTCTGGGTCTTCTCCTCGCAGCTTCCCTCTTTCTGGGTCTTCCCAGTGCAGCTGCTCTCCCTCTGTGTCTTCCCCTCGTAGCTGCCCTCTCTCTGGGTCTTCCCAGGTCTGTTCTCCTCCCTGCGCCCTGAGTCCTCTTACCGGTTCACCTCCTGCCTTGTCTGTGGCTGGAACTCCTGCTCCGGGCACTGACTCGTCGTCTGAATCGTCTGCCCCTCCCCAGCCAGTGCACGCAGGCTCTTCCGGCGTCCCGCGCCCCCCACCGGTCGGGCTCTCCCTCAGTGTTTGCGCTCCCCCGCCCCCTCTCACCGCCGGCCCTCTTATTTCCGCCGGCCAGTGATTGGGGCTGATGTCATCTGCTGGCTGCAGCTGAATAAAGGCATGGTTAATGATTTGCGTGGGCTTTCCCCGTTGTCCTCACTCTTCCTCCCATCCTGCTGTGACTAATTTTACTTTCACTTTTCTCGTTTCACCCCCAGCTCCTGGCCCTAGGGTTCCCTTTGTGGGCTTGGGAGTCTCCCCGGTTTGCCTCTCCCTGCAACAGTGCCCAATCCTTTTTGGAACTCAAGCCATACCCAGCCAGTCAGCAGCCCAGGCAGGGGCGGAGGGGGTAAGGTGCCAGAGAAAAAGGATCGGACCCATTGAAGCTCAAGCAGTGAGCTGGTCCTGCCCCGAGTTCTTAGTCCTGCCCCTGCTCACCAAGCCTCTAGTGGCAAGGCACAGCTCTGCAGATGAAGGACAGCCAGAGATGGTTTTACACCTTAAGGTGTGACTGCTCCACTAAGCCAATTAAAATTTGTTCTGCTTACAGAATAAGGTGTAGCAAGACCCTAAGTCACTTTCTGAACTTAAGCCTTTTTTTCCATCTGTCAATGAACATAATACCACTTATTGGGTTGTCAACGTAAGTGTATCCAACTGCAAGGTATTGAAGATCCAGTTCCAAATTGGGTAACTAGACCCATCTTGGATTCTAACTCAGAGATGTTACTCATGAGTTAGGAGAACGTTTGTTTAAGATAAAAATCTTGGCCTGTATTGTACTACATATCATTGGGCTAGTAATAATGATGTGGCATGGCTTGAGGCTAAGAAACTAATTTGGATTAACTGGGCATATCTACACATGTGCTATAATGTACAGTAGCCTATTCCATTGAGCATTAAAGTGGCGTATAAAAAACAATGATAATACACTAATGCTCAGTAGAATAGGCTATTGTGCATTAAGCATCACCTAAAAAGCGTGTGTTTGCGCTACTGTGCATTAGCGCAGTCTAAGGTACATGTATTTAGTACCTCATATTGGAGGTACTAAATTTAATATGCATTAGGAAAAGCACATGAATGCATGTGTATACATGCCCATTGTGTTCTTTGTTACTTCAGAATGTTGCCTAGAACACTGCCCAATTTTGTTTTGTTTTAAGATTGGTAAAAAAATGAACAATTGAAATTTAAAGACCAAATTATAAAATAAGCTTTGTTGTGTTATGTCTTGAAACTAAAGCATTTCATAAAGTACATATAAGAAACATACCCATACACAGATGTGGTATTAATTACAACTAGTCAGGTTCAAAACAGGTTAGCCTTTTGTATGGGTGAAGATAAACCAATAAGGCATCTTCTGATTTGGGTTAATTGTAGTAGCAGTAGTAGTTTATTTACAACTTTTCCTAAAACAATACAGGAAAACTGACTATAAAATAATATATTATATAGTAAAACTATATAAATGATGGTTACTGGTAAGAGTACACTATAAGATCCTGCGTTCTACCAATTTAAACAAAATTAAAACTGAGAATAATAAATATTGATACAAAAAATAAATAAAATGAAACAATATACAGTCATAGAATAAAAGAATAAAAACAGTTATGAGTAATGGGATTCTTAATAAAGAACACCTGACATTATGAAGAATCTTAATTACTGCTGCACCAAATTAAGTAATTGTCTCTGAATGTATTCATATAAAATTATTTGGAGGGTAGAAGATAGAGATTTTTTTAGGGTTTTGGTGAAAAAATGAAATGCAGAGTAAATTAAATCTGTTTTTGTAAAATGTACGTTTATAAGATTGTTTACATGTTTGTTGGGTTGTGGCCTGAGATAAGGCATGCAGCTGGTTTGATAACAATAGTTGTTATAATAATTTTAAATATTAATTGCTGAAGCTGTGTGTTTATTAGTAGTAGCAACTTCTTGTGCTCTGAATTCCCTCTAGTGGCCAAAGTACTATCATTTAGTATTTAAAATTAACTGTTTTTGTTAATATCTGAAAAAGTTTCCTACTTTGTATCTTAAGAGTAATGAATCCTTCTCTTTGTAACACAGTAGTAAACAGGATTCTTTATAACTTTATTCTAACTTCTCTGACAAATAGAATTTCATGTTCATAATAGTACCTTTGTTTTCAGAGTCGGATGGACATGTATGTAGCACATTCCCCTGCTGGAACAGCTGTACAAAATCTACTACACTGGCGTCAGGTATTAATGATCTCTCAAAATGTAGCTAGATTTTAATTGCTGTATATTTTTTTCAGGATAGATGTAACTGTTGTAAAGAAATGAGACACAGACATAGTGGTCACATTAGTCTGAAGTCAAGTAGAAGGCAGGGTAGATGTGCACCTTATAGACTAACCAAAGTGTGTGCATGCATCCATGCACCCAGACACACATACCCACCCTGAGCTTTTGTGACCTGATCCTCACTTCACTGGGGGGAGAGAAGTGGAGTCAGGAGAGGGGGGGGGGGGGCAGTGTGAGGGGGGAGGGGGGGGGGGGGGCAATGCTAGCAGAAACAAGCAGTAAACCCATAGGAACAAAGGAGTCAGAAAAGTTAATCCAGGTAATGAGATAAGAATCCATAGTCCATGTTTAAACGATACTTAACACGGTCCAATTGGTACGATTTCTTGTTCTACAATTTCCCATTCAAATCTGCTTTTAAAAGTTTGTTGTCTGAGAACAACCACCCTGAGGTCAGTGATGGTGTGTCCAGGGAAGTTAGTGTCCTGCCATGTTGGCTGCTGACCTGGTGCTGGCTGTTTGTGACAGGTGCTTGTTAAAGTCTTTGCTAAAAATATTTTGGCTACAAAATGTGTATAGGCAAAATAAAGCCTAGCCTCCTCAGCTTCGAGGTGAAGCAATGTCAGTGGAAACTTGGCAAGAAAATAGGAGCAGCCTTCAAGTCCCCCACTGGCCAGCTAGTTCACCTTTGAGGCATGTGTGGAGTAGGGCTGTGCGAGGCTTCAGACCATGCTTCAGATCCGGAGAAGCTTTGGATGCTTCGGCATCTGAAGCAGCATGTCCGGATCAAAGCACTGGCTTCATTAGGCTTTCTGAAGTGGTTTGGAGCTTCCGAAGTGCTTCGGAAAAGCTTCGGCGATCCGGCCATAGGGTATAATGGGGAATCAATTTGTAACTTTGTTGTTTTTTGTCTGATTTGGATGAAATTTTCAGGGTTGGTAGCCTCTGCTGAGAGCATAAAGTCTGTTAACTTTCAAGGAGATCAGTATAGGGGTTTGGGGGGAACTGCACCTCAAGCTGCTGACAGGCAAAATTTGTGACATAGATGACCCTGCATGTGCTAAGGGGCAATGGGTTGAAAACTTCAGAGGTGGTAGCCCCTGCTGAGGCCACAAAGCCTGACAAGTTTCTAGGAGTTAAGTACAGGTGTTTGGGGCACTTGATTGTCTGTATTGATTCTTTTCTCTTCTTAGTCTGTGGTTTTGTAGGTGTTAATCATTGCTAATTAACTGGTTACATTAGCTAGCAACTGTGTATTGAGCTGGTCCCTGAGTGAATCATGATTGATTGGTAACTGGTACCACAGTAGCTTAGCAGCCGGGCCAGCAGTAGTCCCGTCCGTCCGCCCCCCCTCCCCCCCGCAAGACAGACACAGTTGCACAAGCACCCATGTCATGAGTTTTTCCTGTCAGCAGCTAGAGGTGCAGAGCCCCAGAACCCCCCTGCACCTATCTCCTTGATGGCTGGCAGGCTTCATGGCCTCAGCAGGGGCTACCATCCCTGCAGCTTTCACCCTGCTGCACCTTAACACACACAGTGTCACCCATGTCACAAGTTTGCCTGTCAGCAGCTTGAGGTGCAGTTTCCCCCAAACCCCTGCACCTATCTCCTTGAAACTTGGCAGGCTTTGTGGCCTCACCAGGGGCCACCACCCAAGGTGGCTCTGAAACTTCAGAGCTGCTTTGGGCGGATCAAAGAGGGAACCCGGTCCGGAGCTCCAGATCTGATCACTGGCATCCGAAGCAGCCAGATCTGAAGCCGGATCAAATAGCTGCCTACAGGCCTAGTGTGGAGCTCTCCAACCAAGGGGCCCCGGCCTATTTTTCTAGCACTAAGAATGTCAGCACTGGAGCTGCACACCTGTTCATAGCCCTAGACAGATGATCCTGCCTTGATCAGGGTGCTGGAGTAGATGAGCTTCTGAAGCACTTTTACAATTCTGGAAGACTTTGTGGATCTACAACGTAGACAATGAGCTGATTGGCAAAATGAGGGACATTCTCCCTGGCCTGATCCCACCTGGGTGTGTTCAGTGGCAGGGAGCAGTAGTACAACTGCTGGAACAGTCTGGGAACTGTCCTGGAGAGTTCAAGCAGGGATCTCACAGGACACTCCACCAGTGCTTTCCTTTCCTTCCTCCCCCTTGGAAGAGGAGAGGAATTATAGAGGATTGTGTCAGGGGCCTGGGACAAAGCAGAAGCAGCAACTTCTGGCTGCCACTGTGAATGCACAATTGCCAGCAGCAGCTGATTTTTTTCCCATCCCCTCCCTCCCACCCCACCTTGGCCAAGCTGGTGCCCAGGGCAGTTACTCCTATTGTCCCTGTCTGACATTTAAGTATTTCTTAGCAGCACTACTGAAATGAAAAGGTTAAGTAATATTCTCCAACTACCTAATTGGAAAGGGGAAAGCCTGAGAAATACAGCCAAATACAAATGTTTATTTAACTACAATTTTTACCTGAAATATAGTTTGGGGTCCACAAAAACCTTTTGTGACTGTGTGTTGAATAGTTTGGGCTTTAAAAAAATAAAAAGGGTTATTTTTTTCATTTGAAATGACAATTTCTTCTGAGATTTTCCAAAATGTAATTTTGAAAATGTTAAAACTTCAAAAAGAAATAGAAAAGGAAAGTAACTGGTAGAAAGAAACATGCTGGTTGATTCAAATAAAAGAAGTAGTGCAACTTACTGTCTCAGTTCTCCCTTGCTGAGACTGTCAACAAGGACTTGTGTTAGTCTTTGTTTTTTTTTGGGGGGGGTTGTGGGGGGGGGGGTTAGATGTCCGAAAGGAATTGATGGATCCCATAAACTGGCCACCAAATATGCATCTGCTTTGGAAGCTATTTCCATCCACTGACACCAAGTTCAAAATATGACTTGAAAGCTAATTTCCCCTTCTTGTAAGCACACAAAACTGCCACTAAATCAATAGCTAAAGCTATCAAGCTTTAGTTTTGCTAGTGGGAACATTTTATATAGTGATAATGACAGGTGAAAGATAATGGCGTTCTGCTTTCTATTTCATGACTTATCCAGCCTTTCACTGTAAAATTATCTATTTTTTATATATAATTAACAGATAAACTATGCAAAGCAATTCCAAGCTTATGACTATGGCTCTAAAGAAAAGAACATGGAGAAATACAATCAGGTAGGACTGCATGCTTTTTGCTGTAAAATGCTGTGATCTTTCAAAAATTAAAAGAAAACTTAAAAGCTTAGGAAAGAAACTTCAGTTTGTAGCAAGATAAGGGAAACATACTTTAAGTTAATGTTTTAATGGTACTTTACAGCTGAGAAGAAAGACAATGTGTAGAGAGACTGGAAGGAAATTATTCTTGAAGTTGTGCAGAGGATAGTTCCAAACAATATAGAATAAGCTGTGGTTAAGGAGAAATGAATGCATCACTTAACTTATAAAATATAAGAACAGACAGAGAAAAATATATATTGAGACTTTTGGGTTCCATGTATTCAATGCTCAGACATAAAAAAAGTAGCCATCTTAGTTAGTCCTTTCCTTAGGTAGACTTGCTGATGAATAAATAAGGCAACACATCACTAGTTTTAAGAACTGTGTGATAGTATCGTACAGCTACAGGGTAGGATGATAGTCTTGAATTTAAGGGGCATACCTCAAACTGCAGACACCAAAGTTCCATTCCTGTCCCTGTCACAGATGTCCTGTGTGACCTGCAGCAGGCATTTATTCTCTCTGGTAAATCAAAAATAATATAATGATGATTTATTAAGAGTGTTGTGTAGATGAATTCACAACAGTTTCTGTGTTACTATGGTAAGGTGACTAAATAGACCCTAATTTTAAGAAAAAAACTTTAAGTGCTTTATGGAGTCATATTTTTATAACAATAAGCATGTAATGGTGTGCCCTAGAATTATTTTTATTATGTTATTTATTAGATTTAATAAGTTTGGAACATGGGTCATAAGAAAATATGGCAAGTATGCATTGTACCTGGTGTGTACCAGTCCTATGAGATCTGACTAAAATGCCAAAGGCACATGAAAATGACACAAATCTGTTTTCATGTAAAATTTGTAACGTGACCCAAGATACTGCCACACTTGTTTTATAAGCACTTTTAATCTTTCAAAATTGTAAACTTTACTTTTTGTGGGGCACCTCCAAACCAGGTATTTATCACAGAAGGCTTTTTATTGATGCATTATGGAAAGGTCCAAAAATAGGGAGGTTGTTATGTTACCAGTAATGGCAGGCAAGGGTGAAAACAGAATTAAAAAGCCAAGTTTTAGTGTTACTATTTTGTTCAGTAGACTGAAAAGAGGAGAGAATAGATGTTTATCACTTCAGAATGTTTGGGGTTTTTTTAATATTACCATGGCTTTACAGTTTTGCGTTCCACTTTGGTCTGTTTCCCTCTTTTCCAGACTTCTCCTCCTGCATATGAAATAGAAACATTGAAAATACCAATTGCTGCTTGGAGTGCTGGAAAAGACCTGCTAGCAGACCCAAAAGATGTCGCAATCCTACTCCCACGATTTGCTAACCTAGTTTTTCATGATCATTTTCCTGACTGGGCACATTTAGATTTCATCTGGGGTCTTGATGCAGCAGAACGCCTCTATACAAAAATCATTGACCTGATGAAAAAGTATCCCTAAAGCCACATAGTGGGACTTGAAATGTAATTATTTGATATATTGGGAATGGTTGGCATTGTGTTGGTCTATTGGATTACTTTCTAGTATTATTTTTGCAAAAAAATTACTCATGGGTTCAGTAAATAAATGTATTATAAATGATTTGTTTTTTCCCATGCATGTGTTACTGTACTTATATACCTATATTCTATCTTGCTAGTGGATTTAAGTACTTAAATAAGCTGTGCTATAGCAAATTCTTTTGAACCCATAGAAAGTAAATTTTGCAGAAGATCACCTAATTCCAAAATTTTAATTTCTGCAGTTTACTCTTCCAGTGAGTAATGAATGACATTCATCTCATTGTAGTCAATGAAATTACTTTTATTATTTTGTTTTTTAAGAGCAGGTTTATCCTTTGTTGATCAGCTTTTAAAGCGACTATTAAGGCTTCTCAATTTGCTGCTCACAAACAACTCTGCTGGATAATGTGAAGGTGTAAGGTACCTTAAATGAAAGTGACTGGTATTATAGACTTCAGGGGCATGTCCAGATGAGCACGCATATGCAGTTTGAGGCACCACAGACCCATCTGTGGTGCCGTAAACCACACACGTTGTACATGCACACATTCACCACATTGCTAAATAGCAGTGCAGTGGGTTTTAGGATACCGTGATCACCCAGTGTCAGAAAAACCATGCCAAAAAGAAGCAGGGCAGTGCACATGGAGACAGCATGCACCACCCAAAACCGAAGCCTGGTTGGCCAGAGCCACACTCTGGCTGCTAGCCAGGCTCTGCATGCCCAGATCTCTACCACTACAGCCCTGGAGGGACCCCGGGACCCCAGGTAAGGCTACTGGGCCCAGGCCAGGTGCTGCCCCAGCCTCCCCTACCCACTCAGGGCAACTTGCTGCACACCAGAGCACATATGCAGGGGCATTCCCAGGGACAAGTAGCAGCAGCATAAATATGTGCCACTGCTATTGGTCCTTGGGGGAAACACACTTTCCTGCTCATGGGGATGCTCCATGGATGCTAAGATGGATGCTAAGAAGGGAAGAAGGAGAGCAGCAGAATAAAGAGAGTGCTTTTCTGAAGCCCAGACTTCAACCAAATGTTCTGTTAGTATCTCTGGTGTATCTGTGTTTTTATTACTGGGGTCTGTCTAATAAAAAAATGTGTGACTTCTCTAACTGCATAGTCATAACTTTGTGGATAAAGATGAGTGAGTAGGAGACAAGTAGAAAATGCACCAACCAGAAAAAATTACCCTACCACACATGAAGCAAAATATACATAAACCCAAACAATAGTATATATTCACCCTTTCTTATACTTCCAGTATAGTTGCAAATATTCTGAACATATTCTACTTTTGTGCATTTGTTTGAACCATCATATATTTGAAGCCTACAGACCAACCTGATTCTGCAGGGTATGCTGATAGGACTTTCATTGTTGCACCTATGGTTCTATTTTCTGATAAAGAGAACAAACAAGCTGAAATCAAATCACAGGAAAAGACAGATCTTTTCCTGTGCTACATTTGGTATAGCAGGAGCATAAGGAAATCTCAGCATCAGATCAGTGCTAACAATGCCTAACGGTCTGGCTGCGCAGCTCTGAATTCCACCATTTGCAATACTGGAGGAGGCATACCTAAGATGGTTAAATAAACCAATTCTGTATGTTTCCTGAGCTTAAGCCCCATATAGGCTTTATTTGTATTGCTCTTTAAACAGAACTCTCAATCTGAGCAATCATTAGTAGCCTCATCAGTTCAGCTCCCAAAAATATTGCAGGTGGAAATTATTTCATCTGCAAGCTCTCGGCAGTCTGATGATACAGAAAACCAATTCATGCTATACATGAGCACACTTACTGCAATCTAGGCTGCCTAGTGCCTCATGTGAGGTGGTACCATTCATTATCACCAACCTTAATGCGGGTCAGTGCCGAAGTATGCAGACATTTTAAACAGCAAAGCTTATCTAGAATAGTGTTAAACATAGTAGTCTTTCTTATACACGTATCTTGGCCTTGTTGCACACTAAGTTTAGGTATCTCCTGGAGCTCTTAATCCAGGAATGGGCTATTATTTTGGCTGGAGGGCCATTTAACAAATTTTGTTTACCTGTCAAGGGCCGCAAGGGTAGCCCCGCTCCTTAAAAGGTGCCCCACCCCCGGTTACCATCTTGGGACTGAAAGTCCCACCCCTAACTCCCTGACCTTTGCCAGTAGAAGTCCCTCTCCTTGCCTCTGAGGTACTTCTTTTGGGAAGGGGGCTTGCCATCTTGAAACAGGGAAAAAAACAAATCTTATACCAAAAAAATCAAACTTCTACTGTAACTTAATTTTATTTTTTTAACATTTTCTGTCCTGATTGATGTGTGTTTGCACAGTGTATCTAGAAGTGATTGCATAATAGCTCAAAATACAGTCTTACTCTTGTATATTGTGTGGGAGTGGGGTAAGGAAGTGTATGTGGGAGGTTTGTGGGTGGGGAGTGTGTGTGTGTGTGTGTGTGTGGTGGGGCGGAGGTGGGTATGGAAAGGTGTGGTTGCTGGGTATGTGGTTGGGTGGGGGTAGGTATGGCAGGAGATGTAGGAGTGTGGGGGGGGCTGTGGGTGTGTTTGTGGGTATGGTGATGGTGGGGACATAGGACTGTGTGTGGGGGATGTGGGAGAGCATGGGCATGTGGGGAGTTATGGCGGGGGTGAGTGTGTGGGAGGGTTGTGGGAGAGTGTGGGGGTATGTGTGTATGGTGGGGTGTGGGGGTGTGTGTATGTATGGTGGGGTGGGGAAGGTAGCAGTGTGTTGGGTTATGATGGGGGGTGGAAGTGTGTGGGGGGGCTGTGGGAGGGTGTGGATGTGTGTGTGGGTATGGTGGGGAGAGGGGAGGTGGTCCTTCGAGTCCCTGGAGTGTGCAAGTCCCTGGAGAGGAATATAGTGGCAGTGAGCAGGGTCAGCCCTGCCCAGCCCCATAGTGCACAGCTCCCCATGCTCCCAACTCAGTCCCAGGCCACATGTGATGGCAGCATGCAGGGGCAGCTCCCCTGGCCCCATACCATGCAACTCCATGCACTCCTGCTGTCATCCCTGGACACACATGGTGGCAGCGTATGGGCCAAGCCCCATCTGGCCCCATAGTGCACAGCTCCCGCTCTCCCACCCAAGTCCCTAGCTGCCGGGCCCTTTTCCTCCAGTGGCAGTCCCAGACCCTGGCCTGGTGGAGCCCTTAGCTGAATTCCCACTCTCCATGCAGGGAGGCTGGAAACAGCCACAGGGTGACCAGGCAGAAACCTGTGCCAGGCTGAGGGTTCTTGTCTTTACTGCCCCTGGCTTGGGGCTGGGGGTGGTCAGGTCAGGCTGGGGTGGGAGGGGTTGGTTACTTAGCAACCAAAGCTGTACCTTCTGCAGCCATGTGCTGGTTTGCAAAGGGGCAGCAAGGGCCAGGGTTTACAAAGGGCTCATGGAGGGGCCCTGCAGGCTGGATGGAATTGCCTGGCAGGCCAGATGCAACCTGCAGGCCATGTTTTGCCCACCCCTGTCTTAACCTCTGGATTATCCACACAGTGGCTGTCTCTACACAAGACATTGACTGAGCAGTAGCTTATTACAGCTCTGCAGTAGTGTTGTATGCCACAAAGTGTGACACGAAGCTACAGCACAGTAGTAATGAGCTAGTGCACAGCCAACATCAGTTAAAAGTCATTCAGTGATGCTACTACACAATAACTCCAGTTACTGCATAGTCATTCAGTACTTGTGTATGCAAATACTAAATAACTGCGCAATAACAACTGCGCAGTCAGCATCTCATGTAGATGCAGCCATTAACACCTGAAACTACTTTTAAGCTCACTTTTGGCAGTGTAATGTTATGCCACTACAAGGTAGGTTTATTGCTGATCCATGTTACCCAGATTGTGTTCTATTAATGTGTGGCCACTCCACACAGATAAACCACCCAAGTTTTAGACCTCCAATATCTCAGGATGCAGTGTCCCATCCCTTCTCCCTCCCTCCTGTTCTCTGTGGATAAACTACTAAATGACTTTCTCAGTATTAGGTTCTCCTTTTTTAATGTACTGGTATATAAGCTCCTCTTACTTTATAGCATTATTCAAATGGAATCTTGCATTTGTATAATCACTTCTCTTCCCCACCCCCCAGTCAGATAGATGTATTTGTAGGACCCATATTTAGTAAACAATGTTGCAATTTTTGCTTACAAGGCTGAAGCGATCAGAGCTAAACATTCTTTATTGTTGATATGACCAATAAACTTTATCACTATATTTGTTTTTACTGTGTTAATTGTGGACCTATACATAACATTTTTATAGATTCATGATCTGATTTATCACCATATTTTTACTTGATTATGTTAATTCTAGGAGTAGGAATAATGCTTTTATAATGGGTGGCCCTATTTTATTCTTTTATTTGCATTTCTGTTATTTTTGTTTAAATTTATGTTATGGTTGCATGTCTGTTATGTTGTTTTCAGGAGCATGGTTTTCAGCCTGAATCCTTCATAATAAATTGGATTGAATTCAATAGAATTGATGTATTTGTAGCATTAACCCTGCTGGAACATCTGTACAAAACATATTACATTGGCACCAGGTATTAATGAGCTCTTGAAATGTCAGGGGACCTTAATTTTGCTTTTTATTATGCAGGGTTCATGTATGTAAAAGTTATTTTGAAAGGAAGGCAATATTAGAATTTGTTACATACTTATCCTTTGTATCTTATCACACATTGGTATATACATTTACCAAAGTGACAGGTGTTTCTTACAGCATTTTTTGCAACTATCTTGGTTTGAAAACTGGATAGCTGAAATGAAGAATACACAGTGAAAATTTGGACAGAAAATAGAAATGGGAGCCCTAATTAACATGAGTCATTCCCCTGCCTATATTGCCCATGGATCCCAGTTTTGTCAAAGTTCTCTGAACAAGCTCAGCCTTGCATAAAAAACAGTGAGGGAGAGGAAGCAGTGGTGCCATTCCACCCAGTAGTTCAGTGGCAGGGCACTGACTTGGCCAGAGGCAGAGGTGAATACTTAAACACAGACCTATTGGATAAAAGAAGAGGAGCAGAGGTGGAACTGTTCCTGTGTGTATGTGTGTGTGTAAGAAAAAAAAAACCTGGTTCCAAGTGCCTATCTCCTTGAGAGAGTTTGTGCCTCCATTTGGCTCACAGTTAGGCAACGAGTTATATTTTAAGCTGTGATAGCCAAATCCAATGCTTCTTCTCAACCTTTCCTACTGATCACCTTAGGTAGCCCTCTGTTCACCCCACTGGCTTCCAAAAAACTCTAGGTACCTAACTTTCGTTTGGCAGCTTGAGTCCCTACACAACACCAGAGATAGTTAGATACTTCAGAATGGGCTCCACAAGAGCCTCTGTATTCAGTGTGGAAATAATGACAACTAGCAAATGGAAAATGCTGGAACCACCAGCATGTCCTACACTGAGTCTCTTCCCAAAAGGTGCATTTCTGCCTATTCCATAACCACAACTCCTCTCCTATAGATTTTTTTCTCCAAAAACTAAGCAGAGATTTTTTTTTCTTCTAACCCAGCGTGAGTGCAGGGGCTATCACCACCTCTGCACAGTTTGAGAACTCACCTGGGACCTAGGAGAGTAACATTCAGTTCTCTCCTCTGTCTCAAAAGGTAAACTCTAAACTCACTTCTTCCAGCTGTTGGAAGACAGTCCTCGCGCTAGTCAATGGAATAGTTGAGGAAAGAGCACTCTTCATCTTGTCTGTTTCACTTTGCAAAAAAGAATTCAAGTTTCGTTGGGCTGGAGAGTAGATACCAGCAGGATTATGACTGTAGTCTGGCAGTTGTGATATTCCCCTCGAAAAGGGACTCAAGTCTCAGTCCTTGTTCCCACAACTGTTTCAGTACTTTACATTAAACAGGCATGGCTAGAATATGAAGACACTAGAGTACGGGGGCTGGAAACTAGGAAGCTTCTAACTAAACTGAGTTCCCGGAAACTTGAATTTGTTTATATGACATGTCATAGCTTCAACAGGAGAGTGGTGTGTAGTTCTGCCACTGGTTGGTTGGTAGTGAGTGCAATCGCTGTGGGGTAGAAGATGTGTCTATGAATCCCCTCAGACACAGGAGAAATTGGAACAGGGAAACACATATACCAAGTGACTGAGCTTATCTATACAATGCAGTAAAGGGGTGCCTCACCTAGTCCATGAAAGTTTTGAGGGAAAAGTGACCTCTATTCTGATCTAAAAGAGATGTAGGTTCAGGAAGTGAGCTCTGCATCTGTGGACCCAAAGAGAGGGGTGTTGCCATATAATTTTGTGTACTTTTGCTGCTTAATTCCCAGAAAGAATGTCTCACACTCTAGCATTTCCTAATTGATTCTCTCTAGGTAGCTCCCGACTCAGCTTGCTGGTTTCTATGGATCCCAGTATGTGAGCCTGGCTGGGAAAGTTAGATGTATCATCACTCAGCATTCTGACATTCATGTCCCCACAAATCAGTTTCTGTGGTGCCTTTTGCAGTCTTGGAGATCTGTGAGGCATCACATTAGTCACTGCATTATCTCCCTTGGTCGGGGCTCTAGTCTCCTCTATGTCCTTCTCTGGTTCAGACAGTTTGTTCCTTCACTTGTCATAGTATCATAGTATCATAGTGCTTAGGGTCGGAAGGGACCTAAACAGATCATCAGGTCTGACCCCGTGCCCCAGGCAGGAACAGGTGCTGGGGTCATATCACCCCAGGCAAATATCTGTCCAGCCTCCTCTTGAAGACCCCCAAGGTAGAAGAGAGTACCACCTCACTTGGGAGCCCATGCCAGAGCCTGGCAGCCCTAACTGTAAAGTAATGTCTCCTGATGTCCAGCCTGAACCTTCTCTCCAACAATTTGTGGCCATTATTCCTAGTAACCCCAGGTCTTTCCTCCATGTGTTGTGAGTGTTACCCATTCCTTCTGTAATATTTCCTTCAATTGTCTCCACTCTGTAAGATCTAGAACCTACCTCATGAGTGACAACTGCCACCTGCATCCAAATTTTACCATTCTGCAAGTGTACCCTGTCTTGGGGTAGCAAGGGTTCTAGTCCAAGTCAGAGATAAAGAAAGGAAGATTAACATCTCACATGTCAGTAACTACTCCAAACTATTGGTGGGTTCTCATTGAAAAAGAAAAATGTAGAAGATTATTCAAAACAAAGTGGTAGAAACCATGGTTATGGAGAAATGAATGCACTGAGTACATGCTAAACTAAACAAAGAGGAAAAAATAGATATTGAGATTTAGTTACTGTTTATTTAACACACAGTGATTTGTATAGCTGTCTTAATTAACAGTTTTATTAACAAGTTCAGTAAGCTTGCCAATTCATAGAATTAAGTTTCAATTAAAGAAATCCCCAGAAACCACATTTCCAGAGCTGCATGAAAAGGTTTGTCTAACTTGTTAATGCCCTGAGGATCAGATCCTAGCACAACACATCTTTAAACAGAATGTGCTAAATTCACTTGTGATAGCTTCCCCGCCTCCCTCCACACACACCATTTCTGCTGCTCCTGCATCAATGAGACTTTCCGATGTAATTTAAAAAAAAATTAAGTTGCCACCCCTTGTGTTATAGAGTCAATTTAAAAGAGCTGTGTATGCTGGATCTTAAAATGATAGAACCCAATGACAGGCTTATGCAGAAGGTCTTGGCCTTGGACTGAAGAAACTCAGGTTCTGTTCCTTGCTCTGTCACATCTTTCTCCTATCACTGTAAGCGGACATTTAATATGTTTGTCTACCATAGTTCCCAGTGGTAAATTGAGCCTAATAATAATATTAATACTTAAGAGTGCTGTGTAGATAGATTCATCAAGGTTTCTGAGATGCCATTGGGTAGGTACTACAAAAAAACCTAATTAAATGAATCCCTCCAATAGTTTAAAAATCCTATTTCAAATGCCAGTTGAGGAAGCTCAGAAAGGTGTGGTCTATGAGCATATGGAGCATAAGAAATAAAACGAACTTCAGTTTACTCTGTGCCTATCAGTCAGGAAATCTGAATGGAAAGCTAAGGCACCTGACAATGTTGAAAGTGTGTGTGTTTGTGCAAAATTTGTAACATGGACCAAAATGCCATAACCACCAAATTATAAGCGCCAATGCTAGTCTTTAGAAATGAATAATTATAATTGTTAAGAGTTCCTCCCAAACCAGCTGTCAAATTATGGGACAATTGTTATTCATATGCCATACAAATGACCAGAAAGAGGAAGAATTGTTACCAATAGTGGCAGAGAAGATTAAAAGCAGGGTAGATTTTCACCATATAGACTAACCAAAGTGTGTGTATGTAGAGAGAGACAGACAGACAGAGACAGACAGAGACAGAGAGGGACTTTGAATTTAAGACATACACCCAATAATTACATTCTAGACATGGAAAATTATAAATTTGTTATAATTTTCCACGTCTAGAATGTAATTATTGTGAGGTCATCTTAAATTTACCATCCCACCCAGCTGCAGCAGAAAAACAGCAGCAAAGTGGCTGGCAATTGGAAAAGCAGAAGTGAGGGGGTGGTTGGGAGGTGGAAGTAGAAGTGGGGAGAAGCAGTGGGGAAAGCAGGGGTGGGGGAGAGACATCCTGCCCCTTATCTCTTTCCCCTCTGGTGACTACTACCCCACCATTTACCTCCTCTTGCTGCTTTCCCAACTGACCTGGGCACCAGCAGCACTCCTTCCCTGCTCTGCTCTCATCCCCCCTCCCCCTTCCATGGGGAGACAGGGGAAGGGGGAGTGGAGAAAAGGAGCAGATCAGTGATGGAGAAATCTGCAGTTTGCTGCTGATGCTGCCCCTACCCTATTTGGGCTCTCTCCATTTCTTACAGCTCCCAAGACAAGACTTTGTTTCACATGATGAATTGGGAAAAGAAACCTCATCTTAAAGTTGAATAAGTACAGTTCATAGCACAAGCTTTCATGGGCTGAAGCTCACTTCATCAGAAAAGACTGAGGCAGAATTAAGTGATCAAATTTGATGCTTACTGTTTTATTTTTGTGGATTAGGAAAAGAAGAAAATAGACTTTTTCACTTCAGAATCTGTTGCACAATGTCTACAGTTTACAGGTTTTCATTCCTAGTCTATTCCCCGCTTTTTCAGACTCCTCCTCCAGCACACCACATAGAAAACATTAACATGCCAATTGCTGTTCAGAGTGGTGGATGTGACCTCCTGGCTGACCCAAAGGAATTTGCGCTATTACTCCCTCAATTACCTAATCTCATTTTCTATGAGCATGTTCCTGAATGGAACCGTATAGATTTAATCTGGGGTCTTGATGTATTGAATCATTTGTACGTGTAAATCATTCAGATGATGAAAAAGCATCCCTAAAGCCATAGAGCAGGGCTTGAAATGGTATGATTTGACCTCCTGGGGCTTGTTTGCTTCGTGTTGGCAATGGGTGATCAGTTTTGGTATTGTTTTTTTCTTAAAAGCATGTGTACTCAGAGGATCAGGAAAAGGATTTACTGTGATCCATTTGGATTTTTCTTCATGCATGTGTCGCTATACCATATTTTTCATCCTATCGATACTCATAGGCAGTAGGGCTGTGCGAAATACCATTGTTTCATTTCAATGTCTGTTTCACCATTTTGAAGGGACAGTGCTTCATTTCATTGTTTCTTTTCATTCTGAAGCACTGTCCCATTTTGTTTCACTGAAACTGTTTCACTGTTTCGACTCATTTCGACATTTTCCCCATAGGCTATAATGGGGAATCATGAAAATGCCTAAACTGTTGTCATTTGTTGCCTGATTTGGATGCAAATTATAGGGATCATAACCCCTTCTGAAGTCATGAAGTCTGCCAAGTTTCAAGGAGATAAGTGAAGAGATGTTTCAGAAACTGCACCTCAAAGTCTTGAAAGCAAAATTTCCCAGCAGCCTCCTGATATCCAGCACCCATATCCCCAGGGGCTTGTACCCCCGGGAGGGCTGCGGGGCTGTGCAGAACTCCCCCTGGGGGTGCGGGCCCTCGGGTCTGTGCTGGATGACATGAGGCTTCCACTGCCACCTGGGACCGGTGCCAGGCACAGCCCACACCCAGCACCGGGGAAGACTAATGCTGTCGCTGGCCCTAGGCAGCAGAGACAGCCTCCTGTCAATCAGGCACAGATCCAGGGGCCCACATGCCCGGAAGGGCTGCAGGGCTGTGCCAGACTCCTGGGGGTGTGGATCCTCGATCTGCGCCCCAGATGAGAGGAGGCTTCCCTGTCACCTGAGACTGGTGCTGGGCGTGGGCTGTGCCCAGCACTGGAGAAAATTGCTGCTGCCACCTGTCCCAGGCAGCAGCAACAGCTTCCTCTCATCCAGCATGCAGATCTAGGGGCTTACACTCCTGGGAGGAGTCTGGCACAGCCCAGCATCCCTCCTCGGGGTGCAAGCCCCCAGATCTGCACCCTGGATGAGAGAAGGCTCAGGCTGAAGAAGCAGCAATCTTGTCTGGTCCTGGGTGCAGCCCATGCCCAGCAACAGTCCCAGGTGGGAGGGGCAGCCTGAGCCTCTTCTCATCCAGGGTGCAGATCCAGGGGGAGGCAGGAGGTGCTGGCACTGCCCTCCGATCGGCTCTGCCAGGCCCATGAAGCACAGCCCGGAGGTGGGAGGCTGGTAGTGTCAGGGCTACACTCCCTGCCAGGCTGAGCTACATGGGGCTGCAGAGCTGCTCAGAGCACAGCCCTGGCTCTCCTCTGCCTCCAACCTCGCTTCTTCAAAACTCAAAATGTTTCAAAACTTTCAAAACATTTTGAGTGCCCTCATTTCATTTTGAAGCTGTTTCGATGCTTTTTGTTTCATTTCAATTTCACTGTTTTGAGCTCAAAACACATCAAAGCAGCTTCCAAATGAAACAGTTGGCACAGCCGTACTTTCTACCTATCTTCCTCAAGCTTCCTGTTTGCAAAATGGGAATAATAAATTATCTGCCTCATGGGGAATATAGCTAACATGGGAATATAGCTAACATTTGTGAAACACTTTGAAGATGAATAGACCTACCTAAATGTTAAATACTACTAAGGCATATTGAAAGGCTTATTTTAGCTTTCCAAATATGTATTATTTTTTACATCCAGTCCACATTGTTGTAAAAGTTGAACTAAAAAATCAAACAACTTAATTTGACAAGCGTCTGTAATATACAAATATTCAGCATCCTGCACTAACTACACAGTCCAGCATTTGAGCTTAACGGAACCACCTTATGTGTCTTCCTGTAATCAGCACCATACCTTTAGGTAAGCTTTGGTGCTCATCTGTAAGTGAGGTACTTGGCTCCTTTTTCAGTCCTCCTCTGTAATGTTTTTATTTTCTTATTTTCTATTGACATTTGCGGTTCTTTCAGTGGGTTTATGACACTAAATAAAATTAACTGTGATCATCTACAGGACTGCTCTCTTAAATATGTCCTGTTGATTTAACATTATGTGGAAATTTTATTACTATTGTTGTTGTTATTTTATCACTAAATCAAGGAATTTAATGAATAATGGATGCATATTCATAGAAATGCTTTGCTTGTACTTCCCATACCCTATTACTATCAGCAGTTTAAGACTAATAAATATAGAATCATACATTGATCTGTTGGTGTCTCTAATTTAGGGCCAGTCTAAAATCAGGATGGCTAGGCTTGCCTATCATATATTCTTTAGTTTTTGTCTTGTGTCACATCCTCCATTCTGCTCTCCAAGAATGGCAGCTCTAATTCCTGTTTTGCTTTCTCACTCCCACCTCATTTTTCAAGACTTTCTCTGAAGTGAATATCAAACAAACCAAGCACATGATATAAATGTTTCTGGTCTGATCCTCAGACACATAGAAGCCCAATGGGATCTTTGCCATTGACTTAAATAGGATAGGATAGAGCCTTTGATTTAGAATTCACTTACAGGTTCACTTTCTCTGCATTGATGAGCAGTAGTAAATGGGCCATAATGCAGCCCAAAATCCTCTTTTAGATGTAAAATGTATTTTAGTTTATCCATGCGGAAGTCAGTCCCTCCACCTCCTACAGATAGATGGGTATGTCAGGAAATGGAGGGATATGAAAGAATTCTGCTTTTCTACAGCAATCTTCCATCATTGTAGGGGCCCTTTGCCAATGGTCAATTTGGAAATCCCCTGTAATAGCTGTAAGCATTATTGGTGGCACTGACCTGGTCCTAAGAACTGAGGAGCTATAACCAGCTCCTCAAGATCTCTACTTCTGCACCAAGTATAACCCAGGGAAGAGTCTGGCTCTTTATTGATTAGTTTGGAAGGATTTGATTTTGGTTTGTCTGTTTTACCTTCACTCAAACCAAACAACAGATAAACAAGAAAACAAAAGGTGTGAGAATGAAAATTCCCCAAGAACTCCATGTGGAATCAGGCCCCAAAGGTCCATCATTAACCATTAACAATTTCAAGTGAAAAGCTGAAAACATTCTGTATTTGTTACCTCCCATGGCAGCTGGTTTTTGGTTAATTATATTTGGTAAAATGTTAAAAATCAAATGCTCTGAAATATAACTTTCAAATATACTTTTATTTTGAAATATAATGTGAATAATGACATCTACAGACATTACATTTCAAAAAATGAACATAGATACCTTTTTTAATTCCATGATAGTATAAATAAAGCAATAAACATTGGGGTAAATTCACTTTTCTGTCGAAATGGAATGAAAATAAGCTAACTCCTTCTAGACATGGCAAAACACACAGCCACATGTGTACTTGACTGCAACCAATAGATATAATACATGTCTCCGATAAACATCATTATCTTAAAACATCCTGCTTTGCAGGCTTGGTATGGCATAATAAGGACTGCCAAAATAAGTAATTTTTGAATGCCTAACAACCTTGATACCATCCTATTCAAGGCTAAGATGCCTTCTTTAACATGCACTCAATGTTGGTGAACTTTAACCTTCTTGCTATATCCAGTGGTGTCTCTCCATCCTGAAAGATATCAACAAAATGCACCATGATATAATGCTCATGAAAGCAGGCACTTGGCCACAGGCTTCAAAGGAGAAATCAGATAGATTCAAAGTCCTCTAAATGGATTTTATTGTTGGATCCACAGCAAGCACCTACTGGACTGCCATAATGAATTTGGTCTTATCCTGCTCCCACTGAACTCAGTGAGTCTGGGCCCTTTGAACTCTTACTGAAATACATTTGATTGTTCCTCTTGGCTGACATGCAGTGATTGAGAGGAAACAATGCCTAATGAAAGGAGAAATGTTACCAGGACCCCGGCAGGTGGCCTCTTACTCCAGAAATGGGAAGTGAGTGCTAGTTTGGGAAGGGGCTTGGCCAAGACAGTTAGATAAATTGATTCAGTGTGTTCCCTGGGCAGCCTGCATTTGCCTTATTTGGGGCTTAAACTGTTCTCCCCTAGAGAAGGCCATGGGGCAAATTTATTTTGTCCTCCACAACAAGTAAATCTGTTCCTAGAAAACAGTGTACTCTGCAGTCTCCTCTGCTTACTCTCCTGTTTACAGAAGGTCAGCAGGGAACCAGTCATAGCTACTATCAGCTTCTTCTGCTTACCTGATTCTTTATTGAAGGGTCTGCATGGGCTTCAAGTAGTAAGGGAACAAGTGACTGATTTTTCATTTCACAGGCATAGTGAAGGGCAGTGCTACCAGACTGAAAGGAAGCAGAATCCACATATATGTTTCTTGTATCATTCTCTGCATGGAAAAATAGACCTACACTAGAGGTGTCAAACACATGGGTGGTTCTAGGATTTTGAAATGAGGGATGCAGATGGTGTGACACATCATCACATATAACACAACACACATTTTTTTCCCAGTTAAAGAGAAACTAGAAGCTTTAATAATATACCAGGGGTCTAGTACTGTATGATTCAGTCTAAGATCAAAGTGAAAACAAATATAACTTCTTTGCAATGTGCATTAATTTTCTAGATAATATTTTAAGCTTAAAAAACACAACAAACTAGGCAAAAAGTGGTCAAAATAGTCCAAAGATATAGTGGCATTAGTCCCGTAGTTATTATAGTTAAATGTACTTATTCAGAGTGGGTATCTAGAGAATGCACCCAATACTTCACTGTCAGTCATTTCTGCATCTGAGTTAATATTAATTCACCTGAGTTAATATTTCTAGTTTAAACAATCTGCAGGACTGTGGAACTGAAGAGACACATTACCAGGAATGACTAGCAAACAGCAAAATTAGCAGAGGAAAGGATAGTTTAATTAGTGGAACATGGAGACCCTTAAAATGAGAATGGATCATTAACACTTATAGAGTGGAGAGACAGTAGCAGGAATCAGGGAGTAGATAATGAGTCGTGAAGTTAATTGACTCTCTCAGCACTGCCTGAATAGAAAGGCCACTGCCCCTCCCAATCAGTTGGTTTTAAAGTTTGGGTGGCACAGGAATCAAAGATGGGGGGAAGGGGGAGGGGCGCAACTGCACCATTGCAGCCCCCCTGGATCTGCCCCTGGTTAAACATATAGTCCCTAGGCTGGATCTGGCCCATGGAGCCACTCTGTCCAGCCCATCAAGCTATAGGTGGACCAGGGATTTTGGAATGTGGCTAATAATGGGCCTGGTCTGCTACAGCATCCAGGGTCCTATGGCCCTGGTGGACTTGCAAATCAGCAACAGGGGGTGAGTGAAGGCTGTACCAAGATAGACTATGCTTGCCCTGCAGCTGCTTGGCCTGCCACCACATGCACTCCCATCACTATGGCAAGGGGCCTGCAGCCCCTTGCCCCACTGCCATGTTGGTGGTGACTGCCAATGACAAAATGATGCAGACAGGCACTTGGGAAACAGGGACTGTGGTGACTTACAGTTGCAGCCATGGCTCCAGTATGAACATGCAGCTGCTAGTGGCAGCCCTTTCTTTTATGCCCCTCCCTCAAGTTGGTGCCTAGGGTTGTTGTCCTAGTTATGCCACTAGTAGTTACTGCCACCAGTACCTCATGCCCCAGACTATATCTGGTCTGTAAGGAGCCCTGTGGTATGGATCTGGCCAGAGACACAGTGTGAGTTTGACAGCCCTGATCTGTGCACTGATCTATGGCTTTACCAATCCAACCCTTAATGGTACTATGGGCAGGAACCTGTTTTATGTACATCTTGGGAGGGGAAAAAAGATACTTAAATATGTGTGATGTAGGGGAAAAGGTACTTACTGTGAAGGGAAGACAAGACTGTTTGGATTGTTTGTTGCTCTAACCCACAAAATATAAACCTACAACCCCAGGCTTCACTCCTCACTGTTATGCAGAACCTGCTTAAGACACAGCAGTAATTTTTTTAAAAGCACCTCACCATATATAACACTCCAGAACAAGAGGTGCATATCAAAAATTCTGATTGTTATTGAAGCAAGAAAAATAATCCAAGGAAAGACTGCTAACACACTGAAGGATAGGAGAAGAATTCAGAAGGATCTTGATAGCTTGGAAAGCTGGCTAGAGATAGCAGAATTAAACTCAGTGTGGACAAATGAACATGCCACATCTACTGCAGAGTAATCAAAAGCACAAATACAGAATAGAAGATAACTGACTGCATGGCAGTATTACTGAGAATCATCTCATGGGTTTTAATGGATCACAGACTCAACATGAATCAGCAACGTGACACAATTGCAAAAAAGCAAATGCAATTTTGGGTTGCATCAATGGAACAAGAAGTGTTAGTGCCATTCTGCTTGGTGCTGGTTTGGCCTCATCTAGAGTACTGTGTGTAGTTCTGGGCTCTTCTTTTTAATAAGGCTGTGGAGAAGTTGGAGAGAGAGCAGAGACTGATGACATAAAAGGAGACAGATTGAAAGACAAGCCATGCATGGAAAGATTGAGTTAACTAGGTATGTTTAGACTGCAGAAAAGGAGATTAAGAGAGGGGTGGGGGGAAGGATATGATATCAGCTTTCACATAGTTGAAAGGCTGCCATAAAAAGGAGGAGGACAATTCCTTTCCCTTCTAGCAGAAAGAAGGACTTAAAGGAAGTATTTCAAATTGCAGCAAAGTAGATTCAGATTAGATATTGGGAAGGATTTCCTTGCTGTTAGAACAGTGATGAAATGAAACAGACTGCCCAGGGAAGTTGTAGTACTTCCTTCATCTGCAGTTTTCATAAAGCATTTGGATAAAGTTTGGTCATGGATGATTTAGGAATAGAATTCCCACATTCATGCAGGAGATTCAGCCTTGACATCCCTTCCAACCTTATGATTTTATAATTAAGTTGAACAACAGATGAGATGAACTGACAATGGGGAAAAACATTTTCTGTACATTGCCAGATTTCAATCAGAGACAATACTCAATTACTTTGCCAGATAAGTTAGATATGTCAAAACAACCGTTCACTGGTTCATCTTATATGATAAATATGACTTTATTTCTAGCAGCTTCTGAAGCTTTGCTATCCTAATCTAAGTAAATTAAAGTCACATACACCACATTAATGACCTCTATATTTGTATAAAATCACTTACATAATCTGTAGCATTAACATCTACATCAGCTTTGAGTAACATCTTGATTAGGTTTTCATTCTGCTTACTCTTTGACACCTGTTTAACACATGAAGAAGAATTCAACACTGGTTGGAAAGTTAATTCATGTACGACTCTGCTAGCTAGATCTGAGCTGGCTCAGATAGTTCTATTCAAAGGCCTTCTTCATGCAGTTAATGGTGCAACTTTGCTACCTTAAACTTGGATCAGTTATACTCAGGTAGAGACAAATCAAAAGGGCCTTATTCATTTCATATTTTTTACTCAGTCCTTACTTTGAAAATAGCAACCCATATTTGTTTTGTTTATGTTCATAGCCTTGAACCAAAAGAAGAATGTCCCACCTGAACTAAGATGGTTGTATTTGTTATATTTATAGTTGGAAAGGTTAGTATACAGGCTTGTTTCTAGTTTTAAGCTGTTCTTACCATGAGGAGATATCCAATGAGTAAAACAGGCATTAGGATGATGATGAGCAGGTAGTCAAGGAAATTAAATCGTTTTTTCACAGCATAATGTAAGCAAGTACGCTGTTTCTAAAGAGAAAAGAAACCTTTTTTCAGGATCAGGTACAAAGTAATTCATTTTGTATATTTCATATATTTCCTGACTGGTCATCTGTTTGGAACATTTTCCTTCTATTCATATTGAAACAGATTCATGCAGTTTGCTTAATTCAGAATGAAATATATTTAGTTGCCCAAAGCCGTGGTAACGGCTCTTCATGTGTGTGGAGCATGATAGGGGGAACCCTTTTTTGACTTGTGATTCAGATAAACTGGGATTCAGTTTACTTTCCATGTAGCGATTGTTCTAGTCTGGGGCCAGGATAGTAATACTGGTCCCTACAACACCATTTTAATGTGTTAGAGCCTTTGGATCTTTGTCATTAGACTCTTTTGGTCATTTCTACAACCTAAATCATTCACTGTTCTGTATGCTAGGTAAGTGTAGCAAAAACTCTAGCTGAATAGTAAATAGGTGCTGAAATTAGCACCTCTGGATCTCCAAAGTATTAATACCTTGAGGGTATATCTGTGCCTCCTCCTGAGTGAAACTGGGTATACCCTGCTCACTTATGACCCCTTCATGAGCACCCAGGCCCATAGGTTTGTAGAATATACAACTCAGTGCAGCCCTCAACACACAACATGTGAAAGTCTGAGCCCAGTTCTTCTATAAATACTTATGGCCAGGGTGATCATGGCAGGGTTATCGAGTATGAAGCACTGATTCACCAGTGATATGCCCCATCTTGCTTACAAGGGAGTGTAGACAGAGCCTAAGGGCAGATCTATCAGCTTGGAGGCTACAGCAGACCCTTGCATGTCTTTCATGGTCCCACCATCAGAGTACTAACTGCATTCATGTATTTTACACTATGCTGGTGAAATACTTCTGGTGGGTGAAATGGCCCACTTCCGCAAATGCTCAGTCAGCAGCTCCAAATGTTCAGCTGTAACCCTGGACTCCCACAAATCTCTAGGCCATGGATGAAATCCATTCTATTCAGGTAGAGTGCCAAAGGGAAAGCCTTCTCCACACCCCAGGTCAGGCTATGAGGCTGTTATGTGACTTTCAGTTGCAGTGATGGGACCTCTTGCTTGTAACCACAGTTAACAATAGTTGTGGTACCTGCAGTAGTGACTAGGGATCATGCAACGAGCGTTAAACCATGTAAAATGCCCAAACTGCCTGCCCTAAAACTTTTTTTTAAAGGGTAAGGGCAGACATAGGGTGGGAAGAATGGATACTATTAACCAATAAACAATACGATGGCAGTAAATGCCATGTTAAATTCTACACCTTGCTGGAAAGGAGACAGTTTGGAGGGTATGAGCTAAATTGAAGCAGATAAAAAGAAAGAAGAATAAAGAGAAGGGGCAGGGAGAAGGGACAAACAAAGGGTAAATGTGGAGTGAAGCTGAGGTGAAAGGACTGTAAAGGAGGAGGCAGGAGGGGTTGAAACAAACAACCAATTACCAGAGAGCAGAAAAATTTTAATCAAAGCTAGGAAATGATCTGATATCATTAGTGTTCCAGCTCTTTCTACCAATTGGAAGTTTTGGGTCCTCACTGTGATTTCTTTCCCCAAGGTTACATGACTACAGGGTAGGCGGAGATGGCATATCCCCCAGTGGAAGGTCTCTGCACAGTTCTGCGTCCGGAGCCTTTATTGGACTAACTGTTACTCTCTCCCCTCACCAGTGCAGCAATTTCAGTTTTAACTGCTTCTGTAAGTGCTCCTACCAGCCTGACTCTCTTGCTGATTCCTAACAATTCAGGAAAAGTTCTTAATTTGCAATTTCCTGCCTTCAGCAGGGGGGCTGGACTTGATGATCTCATGAGGTACCTTCCGGCCCTTAATGTCTATGAAATCTATGAATACTGCGAGGGATTCTCCTTTTCAAAGTTAATTCAATGTAAACTGCATATCTTTATAGCAAAAGGCAGAATGGTGGAGTCAAATGAATGGGCTCCATACATCTGAGGCACATCTAACATTGGCCAGAGAAGCACACTTGGAAATGAGAAAATAAAATGGTAAATATTTTTCTAGGAGTGCACAGTACACAGTGAAATAGCATGTGAGAACCTTAAATATAGTACTGAGGAAAGTATGTTAGGAAGCAAACATGGAGTTGCCAGCAATTAGACAATGACACAGGTGGCCTAGGGCAGTTGTGGAGGCTGAATGGGATGGTACAGGCAGGGCCATCCCTAGGGGGCCTTGAATCAGGGTGACCACCCCAGGCCCCATGCTTTGTGGGCTCCGTGGAGCCAGGCCGCACTGCCGCTGGCTTCACATCTGGCCGCTCGGCACCCTCTCCACCCCCCAGCTGCCAAATACACTGCCTCCAGCCACTCGGCACCCCTCCCCCCCAGCCCCAAATCCACCGCCAGCTTCTTTGCACCCGGGGGCAGGGCCCCACACAGGCTGATTTGCCCCTGGGCCCTGCACCCTGCTCAGGTTGCCTCTGGGTATAGGAACAACAAATCCTGAACTTCTGTGGGGGGTTGGTTTAGATCAGGGATCAGCAACCCCTGGCATGCAACGCCATTTTGCTTGGCACGCCACTGCCAGCCCAGGCTCTAAGCAGCTGCTGCCCGTCACGGAGCCCAGGCTGCTCCCAGCAGATGATTGGGAGGCTGCAAGCCCTGCTGCAAGCAAATCGGGCTCTGTGGGCCGGCTGCAGCCAAGAGGCTGCAAACAGCTGCTCTGGGCTCTGGCATATCGGCACTCTGGCACCTTCCAAGGTAGACATTGTTTTTTTCAGCACTCCGGCCAAAAAACGTTGCTTACCCCTGTTCTAGATGATCCTTAGAATCCCTTGCTTATCCCTGTGAATCTGTATTTTAACCCCTGCTAGAGCTAGAGCTGTAAAGAAGCAAAATCTTCCAACCTTTGTGTTAGTTTTTGGACTTCACTCTAGTTGGTTACATTCTCCATTTCCTTTATCCCCCCAGGAATCAACCACGGCTACTGCAGAAGAAAGAAGAGCAGAAAATACCCAGCAGCTCAAGGTGGCTGCATTTTTTTTGTGTGTGTAAAAGAGGTTAGTCTGCCCCACTGTCACTCAGGGACATCTGAGAAGTGTTAGAAGTTGGCCAGATGGGTGTAAGAGACATGATGTCTTAGACCTTTCTCTTTCAGGCTTGGGAGGGTACAGTGAAGAACATATAAAGAAAGCTTCAGGAACATAATAAAATTCAGACCTGGGTGAGTGCAGAGCTGCTGTGTGGCTGGGTAGGCAGAGTTGATCAACATTTATTGATATCAGGTGTGACCTTTCTCATTATAAATTGACAATGCTAATTGTCAGGTATATGGTGGGGTAGGATGGGGCAGGACGGGGTGTGGCAGGGACATTCAAAATAAAGCCAAAAACTTCAATTTACTTTAATTACCTCATGATTTTATGGCTAATTTCATCAGGTGTTTTGAATGTGATGCACATGTGTGTTTAACCTTTGACTTTGGCAATACTGCTAAGATTTTCCGCCCTACATATTGTTCCTAAAGTTCATCATTATAAAGAAAATATCGCAAGGCTGTTTTTTTAAAATACTTTTTTGTTACTCACCTTATTTTTGAGGTTGATGTCAGCGTTTCTTTTCAAAAGATAACTGACTATTCTATTGTGTCCCTGTTTGCAGGCACAGATTAGGGGTGTGTCTCCGCCAAAGCTGTCCTGAATGTTCAAATAATTGCTATCCTCTTGCAACAGCAGCTGAACTTCATTGAAGTCATTATTATAAGCTGCCTGGCAAATGGGCTAGGGAAAAGAAGGAAGGACATATTAATGAAATACATACATGATATGGTCGATTTTTGCAAGGAATCAAGCCCTTCCCCTGAGATAAGGTAAGTTCCTTTTAAAGAAGATGGGAAACAAGCGCACTAGTATCTCCTGTGAAGTACTCAGCATCTGGCAGGATCAGCCCCTGTGAAAGGTAATGAAGGCTAAGATATAACTGATAAACAAGTGAGTCTAGCACAGATATGGAGACATCTCTATGCAGGGGCGATACATAGGGGGTGCACACTGGTACACATGCACCTTCTGCGTGTGGTGGTGCACCCCCTGCAAAAAGGCACCACTGACACTGTCAGCAGCGCCTGCAGGTGGTCATCGTTCACCACCCCACTGCTGGCACCTCCGGTGGTGTCTGTGGGCAGTCCATAATTGCCCCTGACCACTGCTAGGTGGTCGCCAACCCATGATCAGCGCTCACCACCACCCCCTCACCCCCCCGCTTCCAACAGTGCCAGCAGAGTCTGAGGGAGCTCCCCGTTCACCACTGCTGGGCTCCCGCTGCTGCCATACTCCCGCCACCACCGGTGCAGCTGTGCCCCTCCAGCCACTGGGGGTACGTGCCATTCATGCCTCTACATTACTGTAGCTAGAATTGAACATAGGATTAAAAAAAGAGAGACACTGTCCAGACTAGTTCCTATAAAGACAAGAGTCAAGACTGAGGGCTACAATGGGAGCTGGATTTGTTCACTAATGTAGATGTGCATGTCAGTATCAGAGCACAGCTTAGAAGAATATGAAATTCACATGGACTTTGGAAAATGAATACTGTTAACTCTTCCAGAAGAAGGAAGAAAATACTAAAAGATAAATACTAAAAATAGAGTATGTGTGTTTATATGTACATCTATGCAAGAATATTTGTCCTGATGCCCTTTTTTTTTTTTTTTTTTCGGGGGGGGGGGGTTGGGGGTGGTATACTGAAGAATACTAAGCATCTTTTATAGGATTAGTTACATGTATAACATTCCATGAGATCAGGCCAGGTTAGGTAAAATGGCTTCTCTCATCTTACTTGTCATCTATTACTCATAATAGTCAGTAGTAATTGTCTACACATCTAGAAGGGAGAAACTAAAGAAGGAAAAAGATAAAGTGGATGTGCAGTAATACAATAAGCAACCACTGTTGCAGCCTGGCCAGTCTCTGCTGCCATCCAGGCTGCATACCTTCAGTGTTACATTTCTGAGAGTCAAGGGCTAGTACAGCTATCTAACTTGATGATGCCTTGGGCTAAACAGTAATTCAGATGAGATGGATGCTGCAATTATAGTTAAATTCCACCAGATGGTGGTAGGAGATGCATCACAGTGCAACTATGTACATTCCCTATTACCTTCAGATGAATCAGGTGAGGAAAGCATTAGGTTTGGCAATACTGTAATAAACTTTGGTACTTCTTGTTCCTATTTCTTCCCAGAGGATGGTGCTGTATGCAGAACTGAAAGCTACTAGTGCAGTTCAGCAATTTGAATTCCTTCTTCTTGGTAGCTTTACTTTTGTTAGGTTAGGTATTTGTTTCTATATTTTTACCTAAGAAATCAATAACAGACCATTTCAACCATGCAAAGAGCCTACTGACTTCATTGGAGCAAACCACAAAGCACTATGAGTTCATTTCTGAACTAAGCACTCAGGACCACAAAAGGACTTGAAGGCATACTTTATTACAGATACAGGATATTTGCTGAACAAGTAGGTACCATTTTTACACAGTCCATTTTCTGAACACAACCACAGTTGAAGTCAAAATTGAGTGACTATTTTAAGGATAACCTAAAAAGACAGCATTTGTGGAAGAGGAGGAAATGGTGATCAAAGAGATAAAGAACACAATTTCCTGCAAGAATAAATTAGGCTTAATTTTTTTGATCACAAGAATTATCTGGAATGCTGATATTTGCACCCACATCTCAGTTCCTGCATGGCTGTGGGACTGAATATTTTTACTTCCTCTTCGTAGCCCACAGATTTATGTCTCTGCAACAACTAGAGTTGGTAGGAGCAAGTGAGGAGTCAAATGCCCTTGACACATCTTGCACTTAAGATATGATTAATTGGTGCAAGGGGAACCTAGGGCCATAATCCTGGGCTCCTCCTACACTGGCAATATGGCATAATGGGATCTGATGCTAGATCCCACAATCATGCCTCCTGCTATGCACATGTGACATAGTAGGAAGCACAATTGTTTGGATCGTGTATTACATCCCATCATGATTTCTTTTTAACATGTCAGTGACCTCCTGAGAGTTGTGATGCTCAACTTCCAGCTATCCATCTTGCAGGTAGAAAGTGAAATTGAGGAGAACCATGCAGGCAAGTCATCTTCTGGGAAGCTGTCATTTTTGATTTTCCAGATAGAAAATGAAAATTTGAGGGGGAAATTTAAATATTCCCTTGGAAAAAAATGATTTTTAAAATGGGCTTTTTACCATCAAAAAGGATTCAAATGAAAATTCCTCAGTCCCAAATACTAAAAAATTATGTGCTGACAGATGTGTGTGAGGCGGGGGTGGGGGAGAACTCACTTTACCAGAAGCAGTAGCACATTACTTAGACCTGGCTCTGCAGCATCTGTATAGATCAGGCATTTCAGTAGGGTTTTTTGGTGCTTTTATCTAATAGCTGATTCAACCCTAGACATGTGGTATGGTAGCTAATGCTGAGAGGTGTCTGTGCGTGTGTATATCCAATTTCACTGAGACAGGCAGGAAGAACAGTGTCCACTTAGGGCTTTTTGGAGCTAATCAACAGGTCAGCTGGTAATGTACCTCCATTCCTTCCTTGAAAAAAGCTGTTTAAGAAGAGCTTGAACTACTAAGAAAGGCTTTCGTTTTGTTCATGTTATCAGCTCCCTGCTGGCTCCCTTGCCTGTCAGGTTTGCTGCAGACAGTATGACGAAACAGGGAGAGGGAGATTGAAAAGCTCATTATCATGAACAGATGCATGCACTGCACCGGCAGTGCTAGCCAGGGGCTGGGGTCTAGCAACACTCCTGCCCCTTGAGCAGAAAGCGGGGAAAAGTCTGGGATGGTGCAGGCCATCTGGGGATTACACCCCTCCCTAGTCAGAATGTCCTGCTGGGGCCTGGCCACACATGCCTTCACCTCAGCACTGTGGAAGGGAAGGGAAGGTTGCTTTAGTGCCCCCCCCAGCTTCTAGCCTGAGCCACTACAGGCATATGCCTGCATTTCTTCAGTCCAGAGGGAATGTCTGAACAGTTGCAAACTGGTTCAAACTAGGCAGGTTAGACTAACCTGCAAAGATTGAATCAATTCAGGCTCAGGCTTTTTGAATGTCTGTCTCTAGCTAGTATGACTAGAGCAAGGAGGGAACAGGTTGCATAACAGGAAAGATTGAGAGTTGGATTACTGCTGCTGCATAAAATTAAAGTTTATTTTGTTCAGACTTTTCTACATTTTGTCCAAGACCTTGTCATTTACAGCTGTGGGTCTGTTTATACAAAAAAGCAGGGAGTACTCCACCTAATACAAATAATACTAGAAAGTGATATTCCTTGAGGAGGGGATGTTCCTTTAGCTCTACAGTCTGGTTTGCTAGCTCTTCACTTGCAGTCTCTTAAAAAATTATGCAGCAAAAGACAACAGGCTGATTCTGAGGTCAGTGTTTATGGCATGAAACTTGTGGGAAAAGTGCTAAAGTCTTAATATTAAGGTTGCAACTTCTCCTTCATTAATGGAAAATCAGTGCTGATAACAGCTATAGTGCCTTAGGCTGTCTATATACTGCTCATTTGCATTCTAGTAGAACATGTCAGAGCAGACTCAATTAATAGAACACTCCGGTATTACCTCACCATCACGTGTATTTAAGTCCCTGGCATGCTTTAAAATGGCCACAGGGGCACTTTATCTAAATCTTGTTGAATGGGATCCCACAGCCATTTTTAAATGCGCGGGGGCTTAATACATGTGATGATGAGGTGTTTTAATTAGAACAGCTGTTCAGGAACTATTTTAATTAAAATGCTCCCCACCCCAAAGCACATGAATAGGCAGACTTAGAGTCGTGAACTTAGAAGACACAAGAGCTGTACTGTCTTACATCTGGGAGAGGAGTTTCTGCATCAGCATTTGAAGTGTCCCATTGTGAAGAAATTTTCAGTATTGCTGTTCTTGGGATAGATAACTCCAATCACCTGGGTTGCTGATCTGACAGCTCCTTCTGCATTAAGATTAACAAAGATGCAGTAGTCTTAATTTCAATTTGTTTCTAAAACTTGTTCCAAAAATCAAAGATATATTTTGTTTACTCTGTGTATGAATAAGTGTACATTTTGAGGCATTCCTTACTAGTGGCTTTTAAGGTATTAGATAAAGAGGCCTAACACAATATTTGCATCTAGAGACAGGCCATCGGTTTGACCTTTAGTAGTAAGTTTTTAAATGAATGTTGGCAAAAGATTCCAAAATAGTGACTACAGGAATAGATTATTTCTGTTTTACAGAACAGGTACAGCCTAGACCAATGGTTCTGCAAGCCTTCCTCATGTTGCTCCAGTAGCATTTCTAAGTCCTGAGTAGGGGGTCTCCTTCAATGCGGGAGGTGGTATCTTAATATCTTAAGACCCTGTTGGTTGTCTAACTGCAGTCACTTTTACTTGGTGGTTCAACTAATGTCACTTTGGCGTTCTTGTGTTCTTCAAGACTAAGTCGTGAATTAATCTCCATCTGTCTGCCGGAGAAAGGATTGGGCTCAAGCTCTTTCCACCCAAACAACTGAACCATTACCAGAATCTCAATGCATTTTGATTCTTAAGGCCTGGGTTGGATTTGATTTGGCTCTCCGTAGTTAATGGACTCTCTCACTACCAGTTTTTCTAAAATAACCATCATCTTTTTTTACCAGTTAAAACATAAACAGTCTAAACATTATAGATAATTAATTTGGCATCATATCTGTAAATCATGTTATTTTGGATGATTTGGTCTAGGGAAGATTATTAACAAAACTAGAAAAGATTTAACCAACCTTTTAGTGTGTAAAGGAAAGTTAATGTAGACTAATGAAATTATGTAGATCAGAGTTCTGTGTATTCACATATGGAATCTTAACTAACTATTTTCTTTTATAGGACTGGATCATGCAGATCATTTAATGGCCTCTTACTATCTAGCAGAAAAATGCTCATCTCTGGTCTCAGTTACATCTATGCAATTCCAGTTGAAGTTCATGGGAGCAACTGGATATGTGCATGCCTAAGGGCAGGGCACAAAACAATCTAACAGCAGTACCTTACATAAAATATAAAGTAATAGTAAATGGAGTAGTAAATAAAAGGTCTGAATGTTAAGCACACTCTAGTATACTCCAGGAACCCAAAATGGCCTATAGACAATATAAAAGAGTTAGGGAAAGGTAAGATTTAGGTAAGATAGTTCCTTTAAACTTATTTTCCTCTTACACTGCTTCCTGAAGTAAAAACTATTTTGGCTTAGAGTAATATTCACCACTGGTCACAGATTCCCAGAGGAAAAAGCTGCTGTTGCTCATACCCCATTGGATCCTCTGGGTAAGCACAGCTGATACAGAAGATACTTCAGCTCAAGGTCCAGTCTACCAGTGAGAGAAGTATGGAATTCTGCCCCAGGAAAGGTAAGGGCACAAGGCCTGGTACACAATTGGTGCACTTAGACATGGAAGAGAGGACAGAGGTGCAAGTAGTGCTGTAATATGGTACACACCACAAAGAACTAGTTAGTTTTCTTTCAAAATTGTAAGGAAGGGATTTATAAAAATGTCTAACAATTAGTCCATCTCTGCTCTTGTAAAGTGGTTTCTTTCTTCACAAAGCATACACCTCAGCCCATGCCAGGAACTTTTTCTTGCATTAACTTATGCCCAGAAATCACACTGAAGTTGAGATGATATTAATAAAAGAGAAGAAAGTCAAAGCTGAAAAGGGAGAAAAAAGACAAAGAAAATTCATCCAGTCATGTTTGCAGTGTCCAAAAAAATTTGACAGGATCCAAACTGTCCAGCAGTTATAACTTGTTATTGCAATTACAGCTAATACAGTTATGTAGCCATACATTTTGAAGAAAATTACTTCCTCAAAAAAATGGGTAAAATGGTCACTGAAAGGTAAAATATCTAAAAAGTATGCAAAAATAGGGACAAAATTATCTTATCACCTTAACATGGGCTACTGGTGCCACCTTAGTCAGGAAGGGGCGTGTGCCCCCCCTGCAACCAGTCACGCAGACTGGTGGGTGGGAGGGGTTCCCCCGCAGTCGATCTCGCTACTTCTGGGAGCAGCTGCAGCGATCCAGCTGCTTCTAGGAGTGGCTGCAGTGATGGGCCGGCACTTGCAGGTGGGGCACTGGTGCTCCCACCTACCCCCCCTGCCCATTGCCTAAGTGGTGAGCACAGCCAGCCAGGGGGTGCACCGGCACTCTCAGGGGGTGTACATGCACCCCCGTGAAACCCCTATGCCTCACCACTTCACTTTAACTAAATATCTTAAGACATTATGCCACTTTGTTTACATAAAGTACTCTGTGATGTTTAGACAGGCATCAACAATTCCTTTTACAATGGAATGCAGTTTAACCAGATAGTTAGATCATGAGCACATGGAACTCAGTTACATATAATGATGAAATCAAATATTCATTTTATTTGTTATAGCCCTTTAATTAAAAATAAAACCTTATTGGTTTTCAGTGTTCGAATATAATTTTTTTAAAGAATTATACATAGGCATGTTGATACATCCTAAAGACGAAACACCAGTGTGTTATAATCATAGCACAGGGAGCAAAGGAGAGATTCTGATTTTCCTCTTTAATAATAGAGACTATGTGGATGCATGTTTAATGCAATGTTCTTGTTTAAACCTAGGCACCCATTTTCCAGGCTAGACTCTAGGAAGATGCATGGATTTAGGATTGAAAAGAAAAATCACCTTGCTGATAAAAATATTGGCCCTGAGAGCCAAATTTGTTCATTAATGCAGTAGTTTTTACTAGCTTGTTTCAACCCAAGCTGAAGTACACCTTTCCAATATCTAACATGCTTCTACCCAAAACTAGTTTACACCTTGCTTCTAAACCCCTTCACACCTTTCTCACTGAAGTCGCTAGAACTCATATATAATCATTCTATTAATTATTACAAATAGTATCTTTGGCCACACACTGAATGTTTTACTTTTAGTGAAGTAGAGTTTTCAATTAAAACAAAATCCTGTGAAATAAATCCAAATACCATTTTTTTCTGTATTGTCTACAGCTTCATATACTATGAAGGAAATGGTCACATACCTCTGAATAAAGTATTCCCATGCTTGTTATTTGCAGCTTGACTACAGCCTTTTCGTGCTCACCTGATCGACAGGTTCACTTGACTTTGAATTGCTCCTGAGTTTGTTTAAATCAAATTAATATTTTATCTCAAAAGTCACTTAACTGAGTGATATCGATGATACCCAAGCCTTTCCAAAGATACATTTGTTTTCTAGGATTTCCTAATCTGGGACGATGAAAAAATGTTTCCAAAAGGCCCAACCCACTGAGGTAAATGTGAAAGTGTCAGTTTACAAGGCTGTCAGAAGTAGGACAAGTTACAACAGAGAGAAGTTTTCATTAGCTGTTTTTTGCAATGTCAATACCAGGTTGCCCGGAAGGAAGATGGCAAAATAGCCACAATGACAGTACATTTTCACAAGAAAATGTATTAAAAAAATTGAAAAATAGGAATTAGATTTCAAAACAAGAAATTATAGGAATATATGTCAGATTATCACTCAAATATAAGAAATGTAATTGCATAATATTCATAAAAGTGCAGAAATTGTGATTGAAACTCACAAGGTTGGAGTTAGCATACTCATTGGAAAGAGAACTGTAGATTTGCCTTGTCATATCCACATATTTATATTAGTATCACATAAATCAGAAGTTATAAGTCTAGTTTATAGGCCTGCTAATAGAGGATTCCCTTTAGAGCACTGCCGTGTACATATTAATTGGGCCAATATGTTAATCCTGGCTGGCATACTTTAAGAAAAAGAAACTAATAAAAAGTGATTGGATCCTGCATGTGTTCAGTTTAATGAGTGGATCGTGTGCAATTACATCAGATCCCCTTATAAGAAATATGTCCTGGAAAGTTTAGACTATAATCATCATCTCTTACTCACTCACCCCACTCCCTAGCCTAACCCAAATGATGGTCATACTTCTCCTCCCATTGTGCCAGTCATGGGCGACTGGTGCCACCTTAGTCACCAGTCAGCAACCAGGGGAGGGCCAATCTCACTGACGGGGGTGTGGTCCCCCCATGGCCAATCTTGCTGACCAGGGGGTTACCCCCATGGCCGATCGTGCTCCCAAAAGTGGCCACGGCACTCCAATTCCCCAGCCAGGGCTCACAGGGGGGAACCAGCACTCCTGACTGCCCCCCCTGCCCATCACCTAAACGGAGAGCATGGCATGTCAAGGGGTGCACCAATGCTCTCAGGGGGTGCATGTGCACCCCCGTGCATCCCCTACACATCGCCACTGGTGCCAATTTACACTTAAGTGGAGTTCTGATAAGAGGTGAGAGAAACCTGATGTCTCTGCTCCCTTTCCCATGACGTCCTTCAAATAGTCATGGCTCAGATTATTTCATATATATTTTATCTAGCTAAGCATGATCTGCCTTTTTAGCTCAGGAATGGGCATGTAGAGTTCAGGATTACAGAGTACTAAAAACCTTCTTCCCTATATTTTAAACCCATTTATGTCTCTTGCCTCATGCTTGATTCAGTTCAAAAGATACTTTTATAATTTTTTTCCCACTGATCAAAGTCTCCAAATGTTTTGTTTGCCTTTGGCCCCTTGTTCTAAATTGCCTACATTTAATACAGGACTGTACTGAAAAACTTAAAGCTAGCCATAATGGGCCAGATCCTTATCCACTGTAAATCAACATAGTTCTGTTGACTTTACTGCAAGTTTGCTAGTACATACTCAGGAGAAGGAAGATGGCCATATCCCTCCTGACATGCTCATTCTTGTTCCCAAAGTGGGTTCTCTGTGAGTTCAAGAAAAAGGGAAAATGATGTATCAGTAATGGATGGCTCTCTCCTTCTGCATGGAAGGGAAAAATCCAGCCATGGCAATACCTGCCCACATCTGGATCTTAAGGAATGAATTCCCCTCTTGTTAAGTAGTACCTCCAGCTCCTTATGGCTCCTTCAACTACATTTGGTTTGGCAGTTTGCTTCAAATTTATAATATGGAAAAACACATAATTTTCTACTTTAGACATCTGTAGAGGAACCCAGACTGAGCAGCCACACCAGGCTGAGGCCCAGGCACTGTACGCTCAACAGGTGTCTAATTCTCTTGTTATTGTATCTCACCCACCATGACTTGGTGTAACTGAAAAAGATTTCAAGTGGTGGTACTTAATAATCTAGGGTTCATTGAGACAGTGCGGGTCACGATGTCCAAGAGTCTTCTGTAGGGCTCCACCTCCCCTATGCCCCACCCCTTTCCACTTGGCTGTTCTGTCGGTGATCAAAGTAGACTCCTGTTCTCACTAGGCATCTACCTTAGTTTGTTAGGCAGATGGATGCGGGACGGAAGGAAATTCATAAACTAATATAACTTAAATGATGTTGTCCTTGCTTACTTTATGCTTCACTTTGGTCCAGTAGTGTACCTCAGATGTCTTTCCTGAGGCAGTCAGGACTCTTTAGGTTTTGCCTCCTTCTATGAGCCCAGTCTAAGTGGGCTGGCCTGTCCTGGGTCTAGCCCTTTGGGTAGTCTGGGGCCACAGGTATTGCAAGCCCCCACGGGGACCCTAAATGGACCTGAATTCCAATGGCTGTCTGTAAGAGGGGAGGTGGAATCCCCCGCAAAGAGGCCCAGACCCCTGACCAATGCACCCCCGCACTTACCTTAGGAGCTGGGACAAGCAGCAGCCAGGAGGAAATGCAAGCGTAGGCTTGGCAGTTCTGCAGCTGCCTGAGCCTGTGTATCAGTGAAGGCTGGGGGCATGGCTTCCGAGCAGCATGGGCTGCTCAAAAGGCAGCAGGGGAAACAGCTGGGGAGGGGCTGGGAAGCCAGGAGCAGAACACCAGCTGTGAAACACTGGCTGCGGAGCTAGCAGGCTCCAACTCCAGCTGCCTCAGCAAGGAGCCGGGCAACTGCCAGAGGACCCCAACCAGGGAGGAAAAAGGCAGTCTTGGGGACCAGCAGGAGCAAGGGAGCCCCATGGAGGGGCAACCTCTACATGGGATGCTGCCAGGGAGCCACAAGACTCCAAACAGGGGCTTGGGCACTGTAGTTGGGGATGCCTCCTCCAGCTTTCAGGCACCCACAGGCCCACAGCAGGCAGAGCACAGGGGATCATGAGCCCCTAGAAGGAGGAAGGAGGGGACACTGACTAGAAGAACCAGGAAGACTGGATCACAGGTCAGCTGGGCCCCAAGGAGGTGACACCAGCAGAACAGGTAGAGCCTGGGCACAGGACAATTGCCTATACCCATGTCTACTAGGAGGAAAGGGAGCAGACGAGTATCCCCAAAGGATCAACGGCCCTGAGAGAGGGAATCTCAGGAGCCCCACCAGCATGAGCCAGATGTTCAGTTTAAGTTACCGTTAGCCCCAGATAAGGCAAATTGAGTTCTCCCAAAGAGGGTAAACCAACCCAGAGATGAGGGGCGGGTCCCCAAAGATTGACGGCCAGAAAGGCCCATCCTTTCCAAGGCAGGCAGCACTGGAGACCTCTGCAGAGCAGTGTCTACCCAGGCTGAGGACGTGGTAAGGGTGGGGTAAAGGGAAGGTTTGGACCCCCATGAAGACACCCCAAGGATAAGACCCCCCTCAGGTTGCCAACAGGGAACTGCCTCCCCAACAACAACATCAAAGACATGGCAGGAGAGAAAGGGCAGCTCCTGAATCATCTATGTGGCACTGAGACATGGTCTCACCCTGACATCGCTGGGGGCACGGTACCCACAAAGAGGGTGCAAAGACCCTACAACACCTACCAGTGACAATTTGGTGCATTGACTAGAAATAAAGAACATACCACAGGGCTGAGCCAGGCAATAGAAACCTGGGCAGAGCCAATGGCGGGGATGGAGGCCATGCAGTAGACCCTGAATCTGGTCACACAGATCTTGCAATAACAGCAAATAGATGGATGGCCTTAGATGAGCAGATGATGAAGCAACAGGAATTGATGAGTCAGAACCTGGTGGACTTGAGGATCCTGAAGATGATGGCTGATGATGACCCCAAAGCAGTCCTGGAAAGCTTCAAGTGGGCTGTGATGGCTGGAGGCCTGGACAAATCCAGATGGGCTGTGAAACTTGGAGTGTTTGTGGCTGGTGGGTCCTGCACAGGCAGCCTGTAGAGAGTGGTCATGCCTCGCAGCCCAAGACTATGACCATGTAAAGGAGCAGATCTTATACCACCTGGACATTACTACTGAACACTACTGCCAGATGTTCCATGCACAAAAGAAGAAGGAGGAAGGGTCCTCTTCCAGAAATTAGCAGACCTCCAGGAACGACAGATCCAGCTGGCTCGGGCGTCCTGGGAGGAGATCATGGATGCCTTCCTGTTGGGCCAGTTCCTCATGGACTTGGAGGAGAATACACAAATGTGGGTGCAGCAACATTGCCCCAAAGCATTGCAGGAGGCCCTGCAGTTGGCAGAAGATTTTGATAGTAGACAGAATAAGACTCCTTGGGAAAAGGGGGACAGGCCGGGGGCCTCAGTGAGCACCAGACCAAGTGAGAGGTGAGGGGATAGGGAGAATAAGATGCCCAGCCAGGTCCCACTGCCGGGAGCAACTTATTTCCGTTGTGGGAAGAGTGGTCACTTCGCACGAGAGAGCATGATGAATCTGCGGCTCATGGCCCCAGAACTGGAGGGGCAGAGAAACAGCCAAAGTAGCCATCCCATACTACAAGAACTCCCACCAGTAGAGATGATGGACTGGAGCATGGGCAGTATGAAGGAAGCCATCCAATGAGATAAACCCACGGTGGTGCCAGTGGTGGCAAGGTGAGCAGTTCATGCCATTCTTGACACAGGGTGCGAGCAGACGTTGATCAAGGATGACCTGGTTCCTCAAAAAGAAGGTACTGAAGTTAACCCAATTAAGATGTTTTGCCTTCATGGGCAGGCCTGTATATACCCCAGGTGGAAAGTCCAGGTGACGGTGAAAGGGGTGACTAGGGAAATGCCACTAGGGATGTCTTCAGACCTACCTTACCAGATGATCCTAGGCTGAGATGGCCAGAAATCTATGAAATTCTGGAAGACGACTGGTCCCATGGAGGCTGGCATAGAGGGCTAATAGGAGCAGAGGCCCCAGAATATGAGAGTGAAGAGGAAGAAGCCCTTTGGGACGTGGAATCCATTGCTAGTGGAACCCAGTTTTGGGAAGCTCAGCCGGAAGAGCCTGCATTTCAGGCCATCTTGGAGATGTAAGTCACCCAACATGATCAGCAAGTGGTACGTCCGGAACTTTGTGACCAGCTACCCCATTGTGAGGTAAGGAAGGGGCTACTGTAATACATCATGATGGGACAGGGTGGGGAGGAGCAGGTGGCCTAAGTCCTAGTGCCCCAATCACACCGGTTGAATCTACTATGACTGGCTCATACCAACCCCCTTGGGGGACACCTGGGCTGAGAGAAAACAATAGCCAGAGTGGTGGACGGATTCTTCTGGCCCCATCTCTACCAGAATGTGGAGCAATCCTGTGCCTCCTGCCCAGAATGCCAGCGGGTAAGCCTAAAGAAACCCCCCAGGGTGCCACTCCAGACCATGCCCATTATTGGGAAACCTTTTGCACAGGTGGCATTGGACATTGTGGGCCCACTGCCCAAGTTGTCTGGAGGTCACCAGTTCATACTAGTAGTGGTTGACTACGCAACCCATTACCCAGAAGCCATTCTGTCTAAATTGGTGACAGGCCCTTGAGTAGTGGAGGAGCTCCTGAAATGGGTCTCCTGGGTGGGTTTGCCCCACAAGATTGTTACAGACCAGGATACGAACTTTACATCACACATAATGAAAGGTCTTTGTCAGGTCCTGTGCATAAAGCACATACGTACGTCAATATATCACCCCCAGACAAATAGCTTAGTGGAGAGATTTAATGGGACCCTTAAGGCCATGCTCCAGTGCTGCACACAGGAAGATCCCCAGCGGTGGGACCTGCTGATCCCCCGCTACTGTTTGCCATCAGGGAAGCACCTCAGACATCATTGGGTTTCGCCCCATTTGAAGTAGTCTTTGGGCATACCCTGCAGAGTTTATTGGATGTGGTTCAGGAAGGATGGGAGAGAACAGAGGGAGGAGGAGAACCCCCCATCCCAGTATGTGCATATGTTGAGGGCGAGGCTACAAAAGGTGAACCAGGTGGCCAAGGGCAACTTGAGGGAGGCCCAGAAACAGCAAAAATAGCAATATGATAAGAACATGGGAGAGCACGAGTTTTAAGTAGGGCAAAAGGTACTGGTACTGCTACCTAGCTCCACAAACAAGTTCCTGACTTGTTGGCAAGGCCTTTTCAGATCCTTTGTAGGGTCGGCCAGTTGACTATGAGGTACTGCAACCTGGCCATGGACAGGAGAGACAAATCTATCATGTCAACCTGCTGAAGCAGTGGCGTGAGCTGGAAGGGTTCCTGGCTATGCCTATCCCATAAAGAGAGGAACTGGGGAGGGCCATAGACGAGCCCACAGGGGACAGAGTCTCTGTAGGCTGAGGCCTCATGGTGGAACAGAGGGAACAACTAGCAAAAATAGTGCGTGAGTTTGCTGATGTATTCAGTGAGATACCAGGGAAGGGCCAAGGTGAAACCCATAAGATTGTGACACCCGAAGGAGCCATAGTGAGGGAAAGGTGGAGGTGGATACCCTACCACCGATACCCTGTAGTAAAAGAAGAGATAAAGAAAATGCTGAAATAAGGAGTTATCAGGGAGTCCCAGAGTCCCTGGCGTAGTCCGATAGTAATTGTCCCAAAGACAGACAGGACATTGTGGTTGTGTATCGACTTCTGTAAACTCAGTGCCATCACACAATTTGATGCCTTTCCTATGCCCCAAGTGGAAGAATTGTTAGAAAGCATAGGTCAGGCACGGTTTATATCCACATTTGACCTGGCCAGGCGGTATTGGTAAATATCCTTATGCCCAGAAGGTAGGGCCAAGACAGTGTTTGGGAACCAGTGCGGGCTATACAAGTTCTGCAGAATGCCCTTTGGTCTCAGTGGGGCAGCAGCAACCTTCCAAAGGTTGATGGACTGGGTACTGGTTCCTCATCATCAGTATGCAGCTGCCTATATTGATGATCTTGTGATGTATACTGAAACATGGCACCAATACATATATGCAGTTCAGGCGATGCTGCAGGAGCTGAGACAAGCATGCCTAATGGCCCACCCCAAGAAGTGTGTGTTGGGCCAGGCCAAGACAAAATACCTTGGGTTTTTGGTGGGGCAAGGCCGAATTAAACCGTTGGCCGATAAGGTGGCTACCATACAGAAGTATAAGATCCCACAGACAAAAAACCAAATGCAGGCATTGCTGGGCCTGGCCAGCTACTATAGGTGGTTCATTCCCCATTTTGCAGAGCTCACAGCCCCTCTCACAAATGCTATCAAAGGGAAGGGAAACAGAATCATAAAACTAGAGGAAGAACAAAGGAAACCCTTTGAGCAAGTCAAACGGGCCATCTACAGGGAGATGGTACTACACACACTGAATTTTTCTATACCACTTATTCTTCAAGTCGACGCATCCGACCAAGCACTGGGGGCAGTCTTATCCCAGAAGGTAGAAGGAGCAGAGAGACCGGTAGCCTATGCCAGCAGGAAGCTCAGTGATTAAGAAAGAAGATAAACTACTATTGAGAGGGAATGCTTGACCCTTAAGTGGGCAGTGGAATACTTCTTCTATTATTTGCTTGGCAGAGAATTCACAGTCGTAACAGATCAAACTCCCTTGAAATGGCTAAAGTGGGCCAGAACTGATAATGCTAAGATTACACATTGGGCCTTAGCATTGCAGCCATTCCACTTCAGCATGGAATACAAACCTGGGAAAAATAATGTAGTAGCTGATTTTCTGCCCCAATGCCATTCAAAGGGCACACGGGAAAATCCTCAAGACCCTCAGAAGGAAGTATTGCCATCTGTATGCTCGGCACCAGGTAATGATGGAAGAGCACCTAGCGCCATCTTGAGGGCAGGCATATGTGAGAGGGGAAGCGGAAGCCCCCCCAAAGATGTCTGGACCCCTGACCAACACACCCTGGCACTTACCTTAGGAGCTGGGACAAGCAGCAACTGGGAGGGAACACAAGTGCAGGCTCGGTAGTTCTGCAGCTGCCTGAGCCTGCGTATTGGTGAAGGCTGGGGGCATGGCTTCTGAGCAGCATGGACTGCTCAAAAGGCAGCAGGGGAAACAGCTGGGGAGGGGCTGGGAAGCCAGGAGCAGAACGCTGGCTGCAAGACACTGGCTGCAGAGCCAGCAGGCTCCAACTCCAGCTGCCTCAGCAAGGAGTCGCGTGCCTGCCAGAGGACCCCAACCAGGGAGGAAGAAGGTGGCCTCGGGGACCAGCAGGAGCAAGGGAGTTCCACAGAGGGGCAACCTCTATGTGGGACACTGCCAGGGAGCCACAAGACTCCAAACAGGGGCTTGGGCACTGTAGTTGGGAACGCCTCCTCCAGCTTGCAGGCACCCACAGTCCCACAGCAGGCAGAGCACAGGGGATCATGAGCCCCTAGATGCCAACCAGAAGAACCAGGGAGACTGGACCACAGGTCAGCTGGGCCGCAAGAAGGTGACACCAGTGGAACAGGTAGAGCCTGGGCACAGGACGATTGCCTGTACCCATGTCTACTAGGAGGAATGGGGGTGGATGAGTATCCCCAGAGGATCAATGGCCCTGAGAGAGGGAATCTCGGGAGCCCTGCTGGCACAAGCTGGACGTTCAGTTTAAGGTACTGTTAGCCCCAGATGTGGCATGTTTAGTTCTCCCAAAGAGGGGAAGCCAACCCAGAGATGAGGGGCCGACCACCGAAATTTGACGGCCAGAAAGGCCCATCCTTTCCAAGGTGGGCAGTGTGGGAGACCTTCACGTAGCAGTGTCTACCCAGGCTGAGGACGTGGTAAGGGTGGGATAAAAGGGAGGTTTGGAGCTCCATGAAGACACTCCAAGGATGAGGCCCCCCCCTCGGGTCACCAACAGGGAACTGCCTCCCCAATAACAACATCAAAGCCGTGGCAAACGAGAAGCTCTTGGGCCATCTAGGCAGCACCGAGACTAGGTCTCACCCTGATGTCGCTGGGGCAAGGTACCCACAAAGAGGGCATGAAGACCCTACAACACCCACCTTTGACACTTTCTAATGGTCAGGGTTCTGTATGGAGAGCCGATGTCTCACTGGTTCTTCATTCCAGGTCCTTTGCTTTGGTGAGGGAATGTGGCATAGGCCAGTACCTACACTGGTTTTCCCTATCTTCTGGGGCTGGCACTGTCTTATATAGTAAGTTCCAGGTTAGCCTGGGCCAACCCAGAACCCTGTCTGCCCCCATGCATCCCACAACCACCCCAGAGGCGCTCATTAGCCCTTGCACTCATGGCTTCTTGGCCCTAGGCAGTGCTGTCTGTTCTAGCTGCCTGCCTGCTTATTGGGCTGGGCCCTGTGTCCACATGGAGCCTGGGATTTGGTGCTCACTCTGACTTGGGGAGTGCATGCTCCCTACCCATCCCATGCCAGGAACAGGGTGTGGCAGAGTGCCCCGTCATCCTGCAGGCTTGCCACTTTTCCTCAGGGGCAGCTGCAAGTCTGCCACCTGTGGAGTGCACCAGTGGTTGTCGCCCCAGTAAATACAGGGCTCAGCCAGGTCCCTGCTACAACATCCTCCAAACATCCACCTTTCCCAGTAAGTTTGCTCAGTGATTTTCAGCCACTCATGCACCACCTTTGCACCATGCACCACCTTTGAATCATGAGTTTGCAGGTTTCCTAAGATGATGCAACACTGTTTCTAATGTGATCATTCCTCCAAGCTAAGCTATTGCAATATGTTTGATTTAGCACTGGAAGGCATTAATTTGAACAAATTATTAGTGCCATATCTTCAACTGGTGAAAAAATAGGTAGCCTCTTAAATGTCAGCAAGGCCTAACCCAGTTTAAAACTGATGAGGATCTTGCCCATGCATTTATTTATCAGTAAGATATGGTTATATAAGCATTTCTTCATTTTAAAACTACAATACCTGCTTATACTGCCTGCAAATAAGCTTTAAAAGGATTTTCTTTCCGAAAACTGACTTAGCCTGTTGCACCAGTGATTTGGAATCCTTCCCAGGGTGTGTTCGTACCTGCATGTCAATCTTGTCTTTATAACTTGTTAATATTGAAGATACCTTAGCAGTGTTATAGCTAAAGTATCCTTTACTATTCTAATAAGGCAAGATACAGTTTGCTTTTAAAATGAGGTTTCCTCTTTATCCTAGCCTTTGTCAGAGTCAGATACAGATGAGATCCTATGTTTTCCTGCTTTTCCAGGCAATAGGATCACATAAACCAAACACACTATATTTGACAAACTGGCCACAAGGAAGTATTCTATTATTTACAGTATTTATATATCTTCATTGCTAATTTCTCTTCTATGGAACAACAGCTAGTTCTCGCTAATGTTTTTCAGGAAAAATACCTCAGGAAAAGCTTAACTTATGAATGGCTACAAACACAAATACAGACTTTTATTTGTCTAGCATATGGCCCTTCCAATCAGTTTGGAATGTACTAGACTTGATATCTCTTCTATGGGCCCATTCGTGTAAATGCTTGCATATGTGAATAACTTAAGACACACCTCTTGAGCACAAAGACTGTTCAGAATGGCAGTTACTCAGTTATTTGTGTTTGCAAGCTCAAAGTCTATGTTTGTTTTTATAACACTTCTGTGGCTGGATTACTTTGAGGCACAGATTTTGTATTAGAATTGCAAGCAATTCTAACATAGCTAAAGAACATAGCTTTCTAACAATCTTTGTTGCCTTTTCACATTATTAATTTTATTAATAACACAAATGAGATAATACCACAAAGTGAAACAACTAGTATAGGGCATGTGTAGTACCCCAGACCAAACTCTTAAGGAGAAGCAAATAAATTAATTTTAATCCAGTGTGGTACAATTCAAACTTGATAAGCACAAATATATGCTGAACATTCAAGTCATTAATAAGAAAAAAAAGAGTAATGTCACCTTGGTGGATAAATTCAGCAAAGGTTGAAATGGAGATTAGTGTCATGTAATAACCATAATACATATGAGAGGTGAATGTAGCACTTTACAAAATATATTAAGGCAAGGCATCTGACTGGGAAATTTACAAAATAATGATCAATGTACTGCACTCCACAGTTGTTAGGTTTTCCAATGCCACTGCAAACTATTTATTTTTGCTCATGACAGTGTGTCATTAAGTAGCCACTGTGATTCATGGTGCAAGCAAGAGGGCAAGATACCCTCATCCACTTTGCAAGCAATCAATGCCATTGTCTGTCTCTCAACACTTTGGCCTTGGACTAAAATCACCATATTTAAAAAGGATAAAACCATTAATGTTTTCCTGAAATAATTCCTTTTTTTTACTATAGGAGCAGAATTGTGGAATAAGTAAGGGAAATTGGCACTCCTGCTACCAAATAGGGAATATGATCTCGTTGGAATAACTGAGACCTGGTGGGACTCCACATATGACTGGGCTGTATGCATAGAGGGGTATAGGCTGCACAGAAGGGATCAGGTAGAGAAGAAGAGAGGAGATGTAGCTCTGTATGTAAAGGAGTGGTATGCCTCCTCAGAGACTCAAATTGTTTTGAGAGAAGGGTGACTCGAGACTCTGTGGATCAAGATGGGGGCGGGATGACAAGGAGAAGGGGACTTGATGGTAGGCATCTACTATAGACTGCCACACCAGGAGGAGGAGTTGGGTCTGGAATTTTCCAAGGAACTGATGGAGGCTGCACATTCAAGGTTGTCGTGAGTGACCTCAATTATTCTGACATCTGCTGGGAGGAGCACACAGCCAGATTTGACCAGTCAAGTACGTTTTTTTGCTTTCATGGAAGAACTTTATTTAGTACAGGAGGTGACGGGCTGACCAGAGGGAAGGCTTTGTTGCATTTGGTTCTAGCCAAAGGGGACAGCCTCGTGGGAGATCTGAGAATCGAGGGTAATCTAGAAGATAGTGATCATGAGATGATAGAATTCATTATCTGTCGTAGGGCAGGGAAGCCAGCCAATAGGGCAGAGGTGCTTTATTTCAGGAAGGCTGACTTCAATAAGCTTAGGAAAATAGTGGGAGAATCCCTATGGGAAGAGGGACTGGAAGGAAAGGAAGTTCAGGAAGTGTGGTTATTCCTCAAAGGAGCAGTCCTCAGAGGACAGAAAAGGTCCATTCCTGTATGCAGGAAAAGGTGGTAAAGGGGCAGGGAAGACCTCTTGTCTTACTGGAGGAGTCAAGGGGTGCTTAAAAAAGAAAAAAGGGTCTTACAGTCAGTGGAAACAAGGGGTAGTTACCAAGGAAGAACACACAAGTATGTCTGTATCTGTAGGGAGGCAAGGGCATAAGGAAGGGAAGGGCATCAACCAAGATCAGGTTTGCAACCAAAATCAAGAACAATGAAGTCCTTCTTTAGGTATATTAAGGAGAGGAGGAAGACCAAGGGAAATGCAGGGCCCTTGCAGAATGGGATAGGACAGTTAATAACAGACAGTCAGGAGAAAGCTGAACTCTTTAATGAATACTTTGCATTGGTGTTTTTGCATACCAATGTTGGTAGCCTGCCTGGCTAGATACTGGATGGTTGAGGGCTAGGGGGATGATTGCTAACCAATGGTCAGTGTTTAACTGGTGAAGGTGCACTTAGAGTGGCTGAATGTCTTCAAGCCAGCAGAACCAAATGGACTACACCTGAGAGTGCTGAAGGAATTCAGGAAGGCCTTCGATACGTATCCCACACCATACTGGTGAAAAAGTTAAGAGGCTGTGACTTGGATGATTGCACGGTCTGGTGGGTGGCGAATTGGCTAGAGGGTCGTACCCACAGAGTCGTATTGGATGGGTCGGTATCGACCTGGAAGGGTGTGGGCAGTGGGGTCCCACAGGGCTCGGTCCTTGGACTGAATACTCTTCAATGTCTTCATCAGCGACTTGGATGAGGGAGTGAAATGTAGCCTGTCCAAGTTTGCAGATGACACAAAACTGTGGAGAGAAGTGGACACACCGGAGGGCAGGGAACAACTACAAGCAGACCTGGACAGGTTGGACATATGGGCAGAAAACAACGGAATGCAGTTCAACAAGGAGAAATGCAAAGTGCTGCACCTAGGGAGGAAAAATGTCCAGCATACCTACTGCCTAGGAAATGACCTGCTTAGTGGCATGGAAGCGGAAAGGGATCTTGGAGTCCTAGTGGACTCCAAGATGAACATGAGTCGGCAGTGTGACGGAGGCATCAGAAAAGCCAAT
>NW_005842349.1:267922-273064 GCF_000455745.1 Alligator sinensis | reverse complement strand
CCCTCTTTCCTGCCTATGCAGGGGGTCGGACTCGATGATCTATTGAGGTCCCTTCTGACCCTAACATCTATGAATCTATGAATATGAATTGGCTGGAGTCACTGCGGGACCATTGGTGAAGGTGCTTGGGAAAGGTCCCGGAAGACTGGAAAAGGGCCAATGTGGTGCCAATCTTTAAGAAGTGGAGGAGGGGGGATCTGGAAAAATATAAGCCAGTCAGTTTGACCCTGATACTGGGTAAAATTTGGAAAAAATTATCAAGAAATCCATTTGTGAGAGACTGAAAGAAGGCACGATGCTGAAGGATAGCCAACTTGGTTTCATTGAGGGCAGGTCATATCTAACCAACCTTGTCTCCTTCTATGATCAAGTAACAAGCTGCTTAGATGTGGGAGACGCAGTTGATGTTATATACTTGGATTTTAAAAAGACCTTCAATATGGTGTCCCATGATGCTTTTATAAAAAAAACTGGGGGATAGTGGGATGGCAGAGTCCACAGTCTAGTGGGTTGGGAACTCCCAATGGGTCAAACCCAGAGAGTGTTAGTGGACAGGTCTGTATAATCTTGGTGGGAGGTGGCCAGGGGTGTCCTGCAGGGTTCAGTTCTTGGCCCCATGCAGTTCAACATCTTTATCACCAATTTAGATGAGGAGGTGGAAAGCACTGTGCCAGGTTTGTGGCTGATACTAAATTATGGAGAAAAGCAGTCATGCTAGGGGATAGGATGCAGATCCAAGCAGACCCGGACAAGCTGAAAAGGTGGGCAGAATAGAACTGGATGCAGTTCAATAAGAATAAATGCAGAGTGCTTCCTCTGGAGAGAAGTAATCAACAACATGAATATAGGTTAGGAGGAGATTTCCTGGCCAGCATGATGGCTGAAAGGAAACTCGAGGTTATGGTTGATCACAGTATGAACATGAACCACCAGTGGGATGCTGTGGTCAACAGAGCTAATAGCATACTGTGAGGCATTAGCTGATGTGTCATGAGCAGGGCTAAGGAAGTGATACTTCCTCTCTACTCAGCATTGGTGAGACCCCAGCTGGAGTACTTTGTTCAGTTCTGGGCACCGCACTTCAAAAAAGAGGTGCAGAATCTTGAAAGGGTCCAGAGAAGGGCCTCAAGAATGATTAAGGGCCTGGAGAACAAACTTTATGAGGAAAGACTAAGGGATCTGGGACTATTCAGCCTGGGGAAGCAAAGACTGGCTTTGGTGGCCATCTATAAGTATGTAAGGGGTGAATATTGGGACCTGAGAGAAAAACTGGGCGCCCCAGGGGAGGAAAAGAAGCAATGGTCATGCACTCTTAGAAGATGGTTTCCAGTTGGATATAAGGAAGAACTTCTTTATGGTAATGGTGACCAGAATCTGGAACAGACTTCCCAAGGAGGAAGTGGTGCAGTCCGCAACCTTGGAAGTCTTCAAGAGGAGACTGGACAGACACCTTGCTGGGATCATTTGATCTCAGCAGTATTCCTGCCCAGACCAAGGGGATTGGATTCAATGATCTTTCAAGTTCCCTTCCAGCCCTTAATTTCTATGATTCGTTTCATATGCGTGCTATAGGAAATCTTAAGAAGGAACAGTTTACAAGGAATAGATCACAACCCAGCTGGGAGGGTGAAAAAAAAGGGTAGCACTAAAGGGTTAGGCTACCTGTTTATGTCAACATTCTCTTTTTGGCTCTTCAAATAGTGAGCAATGCCCAGGTTCTTTTAAAATATTCAAGATAAATGGTTCTTCAGCCAAGATCTGAGTCATAGGTTCCCAACCCATAGCTTATAAGAACATAATGGGTTTGACATATACACATGCAGACATGATCAGTATATTAATACAAAGCAATAAATTCCATTGTTTATTGTGCCCACATTTATTGCTGTTAGGCACCACATTTATATGTACACCTGGGACCACAGCACTTTCAACCAAGTCAAAGCAGCCCCAACGTGTGTGGAGAGGCTGGCTGGAGCACAAAGGTGCTTCAGTGTGGAGCTAGCCAGAAGGCAAACCCTGCACTGAAGCACCTGTGCACCCCAAGCAACCACATCAGCATCTGCACATGCAGTGCTGGAGAGTAAAATACTCTGCAGAAAGTAGTACTTGTATTTACAAGTGCTTCCCTGTGGAGTGTATTAGTTTCCTGCGGTCTAATTGGGATGCATGTGTAGACACCAAAATGTTTACTCTGGAGTTAATTGGACAAGCCCACAGTAAGCATCTCATGTAGATGCTCCCACTTTGTACTGTATGAATGAGTCTTTCCTGATTAACAGGGGAGAAGTCATTGAGATGAAAGGTAGAAAGCAACTTGGGTGAAAGTGATCCTGAAATGATATTTTGTGATTTGAAGGACAGGAACATATGAGATGAGCAAAATTATGACAATGGATTACAAGTGGAAATGGATCACTGCTGGAATACTGTGTCCAGTTCTAGTGTCCAAACTTTAAACCTATAGGGCGCGTCCAGACGAGCCCACATGTGCCTCTTGCAGCATCTCAAACCCCTTTGAGACGCTGCAAGAGGACATCAGGCGGAGGGCAGTCGAAAACTCAGCCAGAGGGAGAGGAGCTTCCAGATGGTCCCAATCACCCACGCTGACTTCCGGGTGTCCTTCCCACAGGGCCTGACAGGCTTCAGCATGGTTCGGATCCAGGGAGAAGAGCTCTTCATAGAAGGCCTGCGTGCACTGGGCATCTCACCTGGATCCCTGAGGGGGGTGCTGTCACCCGCTAGAAGGCAAGTGATGTACTTCTTGGCCTCCCACCTCCTCTCCAGAGCATAGAAGAAGTGGGAGCTGTGGTCCATCTCCCAAAGGAGCTGGATGCATGAGCAGACAAATGCATCGCAGGCACGATGGTCATGCAGAGCATGAAGCTCTTCCCATCTCTCCCGACACTCTCCACAGAGGGACGAGTTGGTTGTGACAGTGGCCAGGCATCTCTCCAGCTCTAGCATTCCCTGCTCGAGCTCCTCCCAGACCACCTCCCTCTGCAGAGTGTGCCCCTGAATGTAGCTGCAGCAAAAAAGCCAGATCCGCACCTTCCCCACATCCCACCATCTCTGAGCCGAGGGGAAAGCTGCCTGTGGCTCCTGCCAGGCCAGCAAGAACTCCCAGAAGACCTCCCTGAAGTCCACATCCTCTAGCAGACTGGCACTGAAATGCCAGTAGACTGACCCTGGAAGCCCAGGCCCTAGCATGGCCTGGGCCCAGACAACATGGTGATAGCTGAAAACGTTTGGCCAGATGCCAGAGAAGTGGGCCTGGGCAAAGTGCAGCAAAGAGATATAAACCCGGTCCAACCAGGAGTGGTATGCCTGCTCCTCCCCAACCCTCACATAGGTGAAGGTGGGGGGGGTGATAGGCACGCCAGATGTCCACCAGAAAGTAATCCATCCCCGAGGATGCCCACAGCAGCCTGGTTCCACTCCTTGCCTGACCAGTCTTGCACACCAAGTGTGATGTTAAAGTTCCCGCCAAGGACCAGGCACTCACAAGGGTTGAGGGTGCCAATGTATGTGGCTGCCTGGTGGAAGAAATCTGCCAACTCTGGGTCCCTTGCAGGGGCATACACAGAAGATTCAGGACCAGCCCCTGAACCTGGACCTGGCAAAGTGTTTGGTCTATGAAACTGTGGGTCCACCTATAGATCCGGGCATTGCAGCTTTTGGGCCCCTTGCCTCCCCCAACCAGCACCCTTGCAGTGGTGAGGACGCTGTCAAAATCTCCCCAGTGGTCCAAGGATAGCTGCATCTTGCTGGTGGACTGGTAGGTGTAGTCACGGTCAAGAAATGCAAGTAGCTCATCCCTGGGGACTACTGGGACCAAGAGATCTGCAGGCTCCATGGAGCCTGCTGGTTCTTGGGCATCCTCCTCCTGGTCCTGGAGCTCAGAGGGCTCCTTCAGCACTGTCTGAACCCCCCTGGTTTGCTAAGACCCCAGCTTCTGGTTGGGATTGGGGGACCTCTGCAGACCCCTGGGACAGGGGTGGGAGTAAGGTGGGGCTCCTTCACAAAATAGTGGGGTAGAGCTGGAACCCTGGGAGGTCTGTGCAGGGTCCCCAATGAGATCAGCCCATTGATTAAGGGGGTCACACCATGACCCCCTCTTGTGCGGGACTATGGGGCAGGCTGGAGGTGTGGTTTTCCTAGATCAGAGAAAGGAGGCATTACTGTCAGGCCTTCCTTTGGGTAAGCCTCAGCCCCAGCGCCCATGGCTTCAGTGGGTAGGCCTTGGTCAGCAGAATGAAGGGCTTCCCCCATGGGCTCCAGTTTGGGACTGTCCAGCAGTCCAAAAACCTCATCCATGGAGATCACCATTTGATCTTTCCCAGGGGTGGGGTGTCAGGCACAGCTGGGGAGGCCCCTAGAGGCTGGGCCGCTCCTTCCCCATGTGTGGTGATCTTCGGGGGGGAGAAGCCCTCCACATCAGAGAGCTCCAGCTGTGTCCAGGCCTTCCTCTTGCATTTATGCCTGGAGGGGACCTGCACCCACTCAGCCATGGGGTGGTCCTCAGGTGGACAGGCCCCAACAAGAGAATGTGAGAATTGGGGGGTGGGGCAGCCATGACAGGGGTATGACTAGGGGCAGGGGGGCCCTGCTCCCTCTCTCCCCCCAGTTGCTGGTGCCCTCCCTGGGACTCTGTTAAACTTGGTTGGGGGGGTGAGGTCCCTTGGGCTCATGGGTGACCTCGTACTTGTGGCTGGGGTGCCAGGGGGGCCTGAGGGGGCTGGGGCACTGGTGGTAGGGGCACCCCTCTTTCCAGCTTTCCGAAGCGGACGGCCCCATTCAGAGGCAGGCAGTTGAGGTGGGCGTGGTGGAGGAAGCGCCAGTCCGCGAAGCACGTGAAGCTCCCGCTGGGCATGAAGCGACTGCTGGAGTCCCACTTTGAGGTGGCATCGAAGACCTTGCCCTGGTCAGGTTTGGCCCTCAGGTCACCGGTGAACTTGTTTCGGACAGCGTCCTTCAGAAATCTCTCCAGAAGGTCCTCATGCGGGGCATCACTGTCACAGGGTCAGAGTGCGGAGCTGGTTGTAAGGAGACTCCCAGCTCCTGGCACTCCTTGATCCAGGTCCAGGTGCAGCCGATGCACTTCCCAAGGCGGGGCGTGGCGTTGCAGGCTCCGGTCCGCAC
>NW_005842349.1:263283-267884 GCF_000455745.1 Alligator sinensis | reverse complement strand
GCCGCTGAGGAAGGTGGCCAAGTCCCGTCCAGTCGGCTGCCTCCCGATCCTCTTGTGGGCGGTCTCCTCGAGGGCACTGGCAGCGATGGTACTTACCGTGGGGTCCGGGCAGGTCAGGAGGCAGAAGGCATGGGTGACCACCGCAATGTCACAGAGGTCTCCCATGTGGGGTACGCTGGCACCTCCCTGCCAGTAGGGATGTGCAGGACCTCGTTGCTGGCCCTTAGCAGCAGGTACAGCCACTTCTTGAGTAGCCACCGGATCTCGGCATCCGCCTTCTTGAGGGGGGTCTTGGGGACCGCCGAGCCTCTCAGAACGAACGCGACGCGGGGGATGAGGAAGGTGTTCACTGAGTTTATGTCAGTGAACAGTTATGTTCTGCCAGGGGGCCAGCAGGGACAAGTCCAGCTTGTGGGCATCCTGCACAATCCCGTTGAAGGTCTCCTCTGGCGTCTGCTTGGCCCGGTGGCCAGTGGGCGTCCCCAGGTGGCAGTAGGCCTCGCCGTCGCACAGGTGCCTCATCGTCTGGCCCTGGATCGTGAGGGTGGAGTCCAGGACGCGGCTCTTCTGCCTCCCATCGATGTGCAAGGAGGCACACTTGGCGACGTTGAAGCGTAGGCCCATCCACCTGGCCGCCTCGGATGTCACATCCAGCATCTGCTGCAGCTGGGTGGTGTCGGGGGCGAGGAGAACAAGGTTGTCAGTGTAGGACAGGACGCTCAACTTCTGGCCATAGAGGTCAAGCCTGCCAGGGCTTCCTGCCACGGCTCGAAAGAGCGCTTCCATGGCCAGGTTGAAGACGATGGGGCTGAGGGGACAGCCCTGGCTTACCCCCGACCGGATGGGGATCTCTGCGGTCTCCCCGTCGGTGGTGCAGACTGTCGTGGTGCAGCTGTGGTAGAGCTCTCGCAACAGGTCGATGACGCTGTCCGGCAGGCCCAGCTCACGGAGGGTGCCAAAGATGTGGCAGTGGGGCATGGAACCGAAGGCGTTGGAGATGTCCAGCCATGCCACCACACACTGCTTCCTGGTCCTCCGGGCGTTGTCCAGGGCCATCTGGAGGGTGAAGTTGTGCTCGTAGCAGCCCTCCGTCAACATGAACCCCTTCTGGCTCCGGCTGACGGCCCCGCCGGTCACCGCCCAGTCGGTGATGCGGCCCACCAGGCAGCTGGCGTAGAGCTTGGCAACAGTGGAGCACAGGGTGATGGGTCTCCAGTTGCCTGGGTCAGTCGGGTCTCCCTGGTTGTGGACGAGGAACGTCATGGCAAGGGCAAAAAACACAGGGAAGACTGCCGAGACAGATGTAAAAGATGGCTGGAGCAGTGGAGGGGCTTTGTTTGTGGAAGATCTGTCCAGAAGCCCCTCAGGCCTCCAGCCCATCACTCAGCAGTAGAACAGCAGGCAGGAAGACAAATCAGGATCAGATGCAGTGAGGTAGCTGTGGGGGAGGGTAGGAGCAGTCAGTCAATTAGGAAGTAATCCAGTGCAGGTGTGGTGTCAGGTGGTGCAGCAGGCAATCTCCCTCTCTACTGAGAGGGGTCAGTAGCAGAAACAACGGCAGCAGCAGAAACAACAGCAGTGATGACAGGAGCCATCCAGTTCAGCCACTCAGGATGTGCTTCTGGTGAAAGTGGAGGTGAAGTTCGGACTGGCCTGCCAAGGCAGCTGTGGCAGGGAAGGTTCATTTAGGCTCTGGCAGTGATGGTGGAGGAGGGACCCACAGGCAGCACAGGCTCCCTCCCCAAGCTGTCCCCCGATCGCAGCTTGGCGGTGGGCTGGGCAGCAGGCTGGAAAAGAGGTGCAGAAGTTGGAGCGGGGTGCAGTGCAGTGGGCACCTCCCTGAGGGGGGTCAGCAGTGTGCAGTAAAGGACCCCCCAACTTGGAGGGGGGCGCAGCAGCAGCAGCAACCCAAGGAAGGAAGGGGTGCGGCCAACTTACTTCAAAAGCTCTGAGACCAAACCAGCAGCTAATCATAGCCAGAGGTCCCCCCCAGAAGCCGGTGAGACCAAGCTTGCAGCAGCAGCAGCCTTGGACAGGAAGGGGTGTGGCCAACTTTCTCCCAGAGGCTCGTCCCCCAGAAGGCCCGGAGGACAAGTAATCCTGAGCTGCTGGCCAGGGCAGGTTTTTATACTACTAGGACCGGGACAGGGCAGCTTTTTATACTGCTGGGTGCAGCACAGGTGCGGGCCCCAGGCTCTAGCTCCCCCTGGCTGCAGATTTGGGAGCAGCCAGGCAGGGTTATTTTGCCCCAACTAGCACAATTTGGTCCACAACAAAGTGCATGTCTGAGCACGTGCGCTGAGGCAAAAAGCCGAAGCTTAAATTTGTACCACTTCTATTTGAGCTACTACAAGCTCATGTGCTTGCATGTGTGGACGTGCCCATAGTAGGAAAATTAAAAATGGTTACAGAAAAGAGCTAAAAGAAATGATGTCTGAAAATAAGAAACTTTTATAAGAAGAAATTAAAAGAGTGTTATCTATTTACTGTATCCAAGAGGTAACTTAACGATAGCCTATTAAGTACCTATATGGAAAGATATAATAGTAAATGGCCTTTTAACCTAGTAGACAAAGGAATAACAATGCCAGAACCTGAAGATAGACATATTTACACTAAAAACATTGTGATTTCTTTTTTTAATATCCTTAATCATTGACAATCCTTACATCAGGTTGTGGTATACTGCCTGTCATTTCAGCTTTAAAATCAAGATTGGAGAGCTTTCCAGAAGATAAGCTTTGAGCCAAGCAGAAATTACAAACTTGCAGAAATTGCAGGACAAAATTCTGTGCTGTTACACAGGAAGTACAATCAGGTAACCAGAATGATCCCTTCTGGCTTTGTATTTATTAATTAGCTGTAGACAATGAATTATTGAATGTTCAGAAAAAATATTTCCTTTTCTACTTTAATCATTTCTGAATTGGAAAAATTATCAGTAACTCCTGGAATACAAATTAAATAGAAATCAAGCATGGTTGTTTGGGCTTGAAGAGGACTTAAGGGCCTTTTTACATAATTATTTCAAACTTTTAATTACTAGGGGAAACTGTGGATGTTTCCAAACTGTTGATGGCAGCTAGGTTGTCTTCAGAAGTCCTGTTGCAACCACCAGTCTGTGGACTCATATCTAGTCCTTTAGCAAACTATGCCATTAAGAAGCTGGATACCACCCCCTAGTGTGCAGTCTGTGAACAAAAGAGGATATTTCTCACTTTAAAAAGAATTGGTGCACTTCTCAAGGACCATATATGTATTTGGTAGTATGTGTGGAAAGGTTACATGATTCACTGAGCTGGTATGGCATATTAAAGGATTCAAGAGTCCATTATATAATGTTGATGTTGATAAGCTATCAGTTTTCAATTATAAAGGCTTAATTAATTGTCTGTATATTGATGGGTGAATTTTCAAATTGCTGAAGCCTGATTTCTCTTTTGAATATGCAATGTATACTTTCAAATTTAGTACTTCTGGTAAATGTTGCCTGAATTATGCTCTTAAGCAGGAAATTACAGGGACAGGTATTTTGCATTCTGGGTACAAAAAGGTATGCTCACAAAAAGAGGACAACTTTTTTAACTGTGTCCCCTTTGTTATTTAAAGATTTGGAAAAATTATATTGGTATTTCTAAAAACTAAAATTTTCACATGCATACACATCAGCACATCTTGCAAAAATTAATCATTTGGCTACTATTCCTTGCACATCTCTGCAAAAATCTTATTTGTTAATTTTAGATCCTATCCCATTCCCATTGAAGTCAATGGGAGAAGGCTTGAAAATCTAAATTATCTTGCCGTTTCAGTATATTGTTATTAATAGAGTTGGTCAAATATAATGAAATCTTATAGTCAGTTTATTTTGTAATACTTACTGAAAATACTTTTGACCTCATAATTTTTGCTGCAATATTTGCCTTCCTATATAGCTAGTTCAATATCATTCATCAAATAATTTAGCTGGCAATATTGCTAGAAGAGATTGAATACATTATTTGATTAATAATTTTGTGTATTATCCAACCAGTTTAAATATAAAATTGCACTAATAGAGTGCCTTCCATCCAAGTACTTATACTGTTGGATAGCCGTATACCTTGTATTTTAGCCAAACCTTTACTATCTTGGTTTGAGTGACAGGGAAAAGTCTGCCATTTTACTGACTCCTCTCACTGTCAGCAACACAAACCAGCATGGACAGCTGTTAGAATTGTAAAATATTGGGCTATGATCTGTGATAGTCAGAGATACTGTTTTGCTCATTCTTCTGCACTGTCCAATTAATGCATTCATCTCAATAAAATACCAGGTTCCGTGCAAAAATTCTTGAAGGCAAAATTAACATGGAATCAATCTTTCTTAATATCGAAAATAATAAGTTATAAAGAAAATTGTATGAGGGGACACGGTCATAAAGACATGACAGAGTCTATAAATATACTTCTGTAGTTCAGAAACACCAGTAGCTTTTCATATTTATGTTCAGAGCCATCACTAGGGTATGGCAAATCAAGGCAAAGACAGGCGGAGCAGCTGTGGCCCCTCCTGCAGGAGCTGCCAGCAGCCCCGCGCCACGGAAAAGCATGGAGACACCC
>NW_005842349.1:256409-261710 GCF_000455745.1 Alligator sinensis | reverse complement strand
TAAAAGTGGAGGTGAAGTGCGGACTGGCCTGCCAAGGCAGCTGTGGCAGGGAAGGTTCATTTAGGCTCTGGCAGTGATGGTGGAGGAGGGACCCACAGGCAGCACAGGCTCCCTCCCCAAGCTGTCCCCCGATCGCAGCTTGGCGGTGGGCTGGGCAGCAGGCTGGAAAAGAGGTGCAGAAGTTGGAGCGGGGTGCAGTGCAGTGGGCACCTCCCTGAGGGGGGTCAGCAGTGTGCAGTAAAGGACCCCCCAACTTGGAGGGGGGCGCAGCAGCAGCAGCAACCCAAGGAAGGAAGGGGTGCGGCCAACTTACTTCAAAAGCTCTGAGACCAAACCAGCAGCTAATCATAGCCAGAGGCAGGAAAGGGCCTGGCCATCTTCTCCCCAGAAGCCGGTGAGACCAAGCTTGCAGCAGCAGCAGCCTTGGACAGGAAGGGGTGTGGCCAACTTTCTCCCAGAGGCTCGTCCCCCAGAAGGCCCGGAGGACAAGTAATCCTGAGCTGCTGGCCAGGGCAGGTTTTTATACTACTAGGACCGGGACAGGGCAGCTTTTTATACTGCTGGGTGCAGCACAGGTGCTGGCCCCAGGCTCTAGCTCCCCCTGGCTGCAGATTTGGGAGCAGCCAGGCAGGGTTATTTTGCCCCAACTAGCACAATTTGGTCCACAACAAAGTGCATGTCTGAGCACGTGCGCTGAGGCAAAAAGCCGAAGCTTAAATTTGTACCACTTCTATTTGAGCTACTACAAGCTCATGTGCTTGCATGTGTGGACGTGCCCATAGTAGGAAAATTAAAAATGGTTACAGAAAAGAGCTAAAAGAAATGATGTCTGAAAATAAGAAACTTTTATAAGAAGAAATTAAAAGAGTGTTATCTATTTACTGTATCCAAGAGGTAACTTAACGATAGCCTATTAAGTACCTATATGGAAAGATATAATAGTAAATGGCCTTTTAACCTAGTAGACAAAGGAATAACAATGCCAGAACCTGAAGATAGACATATTTACACTAAAAACATTGTGATTTCTTTTTTTAATATCCTTAATCATTGACAATCCTTACATCAGGTTGTGGTATACTGCCTGTCATTTCAGCTTTAAAATCAAGATTGGAGAGCTTTCCAGAAGATAAGCTTTGAGCCAAGCAGAAATTACAAACTTGCAGAAATTGCAGGACAAAATTCTGTGCTGTTACACAGGAAGTACAATCAGGTAACCAGAATGATCCCTTCTGGCTTTGTATTTATTAATTAGCTGTAGACAATGAATTATTGAATGTTCAGAAAAAATATTTCCTTTTCTACTTTAATCATTTCTGAATTGGAAAAATTATCAGTAACTCCTGGAATACAAATTAAATAGAAATCAAGCATGGTTGTTTGGGCTTGAAGAGGACTTAAGGGCCTTTTTACATAATTATTTCAAACTTTTAATTACTAGGGGAAACTGTGGATGTTTCCAAACTGTTGATGGCAGCTAGGTTGTCTTCAGAAGTCCTGTTGCAACCACCAGTCTGTGGACTCATATCTAGTCCTTTAGCAAACTATGCCATTAAGAAGCTGGATACCACCCCCTAGTGTGCAGTCTGTGAACAAAAGAGGATATTTCTCACTTTAAAAAGAATTGGTGCACTTCTCAAGGACCATATATGTATTTGGTAGTATGTGTGGAAAGGTTACATGATTCACTGAGCTGGTATGGCATATTAAAGGATTCAAGAGTCCATTATATAATGTTGATGTTGATAAGCTATCAGTTTTCAATTATAAAGGCTTAATTAATTGTCTGTATATTGATGGGTGAATTTTCAAATTGCTGAAGCCTGATTTCTCTTTTGAATATGCAATGTATACTTTCAAATTTAGTACTTCTGGTAAATGTTGCCTGAATTATGCTCTTAAGCAGGAAATTACAGGGACAGGTATTTTGCATTCTGGGTACAAAAAGGTATGCTCACAAAAAGAGGACAACTTTTTTAACTGTGTCCCCTTTGTTATTTAAAGATTTGGAAAAATTATATTGGTATTTCTAAAAACTAAAATTTTCACATGCATACACATCAGCACATCTTGCAAAAATTAATCATTTGGCTACTATTCCTTGCACATCTCTGCAAAAATCTTATTTGTTAATTTTAGATCCTATCCCATTCCCATTGAAGTCAATGGGAGAAGGCTTGAAAATCTAAATTATCTTGCCGTTTCAGTATATTGTTATTAATAGAGTTGGTCAAATATAATGAAATCTTATAGTCAGTTTATTTTGTAATACTTACTGAAAATACTTTTGACCTCATAATTTTTGCTGCAATATTTGCCTTCCTATATAGCTAGTTCAATATCATTCATCAAATAATTTAGCTGGCAATATTGCTAGAAGAGATTGAATACATTATTTGATTAATAATTTTGTGTATTATCCAACCAGTTTAAATATAAAATTGCACTAATAGAGTGCCTTCCATCCAAGTACTTATACTGTTGGATAGCCGTATACCTTGTATTTTAGCCAAACCTTTACTATCTTGGTTTGAGTGACAGGGAAAAGTCTGCCATTTTACTGACTCCTCTCACTGTCAGCAACACAAACCAGCATGGACAGCTGTTAGAATTGTAAAATATTGGGCTATGATCTGTGATAGTCAGAGATACTGTTTTGCTCATTCTTCTGCACTGTCCAATTAATGCATTCATCTCAATAAAATACCAGGTTCCGTGCAAAAATTCTTGAAGGCAAAATTAACATGGAATCAATCTTTCTTAATATCGAAAATAATAAGTTATAAAGAAAATTGTATGAGGGGACACGGTCATAAAGACATGACAGAGTCTATAAATATACTTCTGTAGTTCAGAAACACCAGTAGCTTTTCATATTTATGTTCAGAGCCATCACTAGGGTATGGCAAATCAAGGCAAAGACAGGCGGAGCAGCTGTGGCCCCTCCTGCAGGAGCTGCCAGCAGCCCCGCGCCACGGAAAAGCATGGAGACACCCACCCCCCCCCTTTTCAGGGGTACCACTGCTCGATGCAGTGTTAAAGGGGTCCTGCACAGGCTGATTTGCCCCAGGCCCCGCACCCCACCTAGGGTCAGCTCTGATTATGATATCCACTAAGGCTGTGTGAAGCTTCGGTCACTGATTCAATTCAGCAGAGATTTGGCCCAATTTGGTGGCTGAATCTCCAAATCGAATTAGGAGACCCTTTAATCTCTCCAAAATGAAGCAGAACCCTTCAAATTGATTCAGAGAGATTCGGAAAGTTTCAGCAATTGGGACATAGACACAGCTTTAAATGTTTTTTCTGCATACCTCAAGGTACCAGACGGCTCATGAATGATGAGATGCTGGGGTGGATGAGCATCCCACAGGAGCACAGGGGCCCCCCCAGCATGCTCGGCAGAATACCTGGAAGTGGACCGGAAGCACTTCCGGTCCACTTCTGGGTCCACCAGACAGCACGTAGAGGGGCCCCCCCATGTCTCCCCAGCTCGGAGATTGGTGCCTCCTAGGTTTGGGGGGAAGCACCTGGGGTCCCTCTGTGGCTGATTGCTGAGCTGGGTGTGGGGTGCAGGGCGGACCCTGAAGTGAACCGGAAGTGCTTCCGGTCCACTTCTGAGTTCATCGCTGAGCATGCGGGGGGGCCCCCCTGTGGGACACTCCATCCACCCCAGTATTGAAGCATTCACAAGCTGTGCCTGGTACCTCAAGGTATGTACAAAAAACATTTAAAGCTGTGTCTATAGCCAAATTGATGATTCTCCAAATCAGCATTGAATCTTCAAATTCGGATTTGGCCAACTCGAATCGGGACAGTTATCCGAATCAATGAATCAAATCAGTGTCCCCAAATCGGGCCGCATCTGAATCCAAATCAAATAGGGCCCGTTTCGTGCACCCCTAACATCCACAGCTGAAACGGTAGAATATCCTGGAAACAGTCATAAATAAATGGAGTATTAAAGTACCTGTTTAACAAAGGAAGTTGAATATATGTATGTCTTATGTATATATATTACTTAACTGCAATTATGTGCAGTAATGTACCAGTCATCAGCTTAATCCTGCATGTGTGTAAAAATATATATGTATATTTAGCTGCTCTTCATCTCCTTTTGTATCTGCACTCTGTTTTGACCCACGTTTCATGTGTGTGAATGATCTCAAAGTAATGTCCTGTGAGTAAACTTGCACAGATAAATGTTTAAAACATTGGACCCTTACATTTTAATTAGCTATGTAGTAATGACTGATAAATAATGTAGCTCCATTTAAACATTTACAAGAGTATATTTATTTATTTATTAAATATACAATATTCTACCCTGTTCAGAGAATGCTCAGGGAGGTGTGCAATAAAACCTACAAGATATATTATGAAACAAAAAGAGACACCCCAGCATAAGGATGTCTGTCCCATACCCCAAAATGTTGGTGCTACTTTTTTAAGATCAGGACACTTCTAAAAATGTATCCACACTTAGGAGTAGGCTGGCATTAATCTTTTTTTCTAGACTGTCCAGAATCCCTCCTATAATAATGGTCAACTTTAGATGCATCTCTTAATCTACTATTAGCGTAGAAAACAGTGAATTTTCCAGACAATATATAGCTATTATCATGCACCATGATCTGGCCAAGCACATCCTAAAAATGAAGCTTTAATTGGTTCCTGTTTAGGCATTCAAAAACTAGTGTACAGAAGCAGCACCCCTATTTGACACTGGTTTGCCTACTGGATTTTTTTGTCTATAAATTCCATAATTATGTGATAAATTTACTTCTTTCCATCATTTTTCAGGCTATGAAAATCTGATGCAAGGTCAGTAAAGATAAAAGAGAGAGCTTGATTATGTTACCATGCTCAGGTAGTTACATAATATGCACCTCGGAAAATACCAGTTCTTCATTGTCAATCTCTTTTTTTTTTTACTACAGAAAAGTAATAGCGCAAGTCTTTGCTGCAATGACCACAGAAAGACCCCGGCGGATCGGAACACGGAAGGCTGCGGATGCCATGCTGTCGGCGCCCGCCGCGGCGGGCCCTGCTCCTGGGAAGCATCTCAAGGCACCCGGCTGAAAATCACTGTTTTGGACAAACTCTTGCCTTACTGAATTAGCACAGGAGGACTGGGCAGGCACACAAGTACAGGGCCTCTTGCAGCAAGCCGTGCCTGGCCCCCACGGACCAGAGCTTTCCACCTTGTCCTGAAAACATTGCCGAGTGTGAAAAACTCTGCACAGGGGCTGTTAGTGTTTGCAACCGCTCTCACTTACGTGTGTTACACGTGTGGGGGGGGGG
>NW_005842349.1:251339-255869 GCF_000455745.1 Alligator sinensis | reverse complement strand
CCGGCGGGGCAGAGAGGCTTTCCCGGGGTGCACGCGGCCCGGCCCGGCCCGGCCCCGCTGTGACGCGCGCCATGAGTTTAGGGCGCCCCCGGCCCTGGCAGGTGGATGGCGCCGGTGGCCCGGAGCAGCGAAGTAGGGACGGGGTCATCCCGCTCCACCCCATCCTGTACAGCGGTACCCTGAGGTCTGCCGAAGACTAGCATCGTTATAAAAACAACTGTGGAGCTATAAAAATGAAGCCCCCCTGCGCCAAAGCCAGCGCTTGACAATGCCAGACAGCCAGTTTCTTTCTGTCCAGCCCTAGTCTGAACGTGTGGCAGGGCCCTGTGTCAGGGAGGCAAGAAACTGGCCTGGCCCAGAAAGGGTGAGGGTGGGTGATGCCCCCGTCATGGCTGCAGGAGTTCATCCTGCTCTCTTGGGTTGGCCCCTGAGAAAGTTGATGTCCACTGGGATGAGCTTTGTCCTTATGTCCGAGGAGCAGCCTTGGTGTTCGCCAGGCTCCTTAGATGCCCAGGCCAGTGAGGACTTTGAAGACAAAGATGAAGACCTTGAACGTGATTCAGTTGTCTGCGGGGAAAGCAGCATAGAGAACAAAAGGCAGATTTCATGCATGGATGGTAGTTAGGGTTGCTGAGGTGATGCACTGCATTTTTCTGTACCTGTCAGGAGTTTCTTACTTGCTGAAGGCTGTCCGCCAGCATCTTGCACTACAGAGGTCTAACTGAGGGGTAATGAATCCATGAGTATCTGAGGCCAGTTAATTGTCTGCCAGATGGAAATGGCATCTCCTAGCCAACTGAAGATGGTAGAAAGAATTGCTCACAAGTGGTATGTAATTGCATATGCACAGCTTGGTGCAAATGTGTATGCAGTTTTATGTCTAATATTTAGAAGAGATATAAACATGACTTTTATTTTAGAGTACTGTAATAATAAAAAATAAAAGTCAGGTGAAATATAACTTTGCTCAGGAGAAGTGTGTAAACAGATTTCATAGATCAGTGAGCTTGCATCCATCCTAGTTGGGTAGGATCAGGTCTTCAGGCATTTTATGGAAGCTAATAATTGAGAAAGTTGATAGCCCAAGGTGAAAGGTGTTTTGAAATACTGGGAAGTTGAAGGAGTGGCAAGGTACATTCTGAATTAAAAACCCCCCATAAATGGCTGCCATTTTTTAGAGCATGAATATTCCCCGGTTTCTATGTACTTGTCTAGCACTAGGCAATTTCCTATTACTGTATCAGATACTATGTTGAACTTGTAACCAAGTTAATATGCTCATTTATAATAAAAGTATTTGTCTTTCTTTTCAAGAAATAAAATAAATATCTAGATTTTAGTGACAGAACTTTTTTTTCTAATGACCATTTCCATTGTAAGTGAAACTATCATTTCATTTCATCTAAACAGATGTGCTTTGGCAGGATAGGTTCTCAGTCACTGTACCTAATTTCCCAATTACAAATGTGGTGAAACAGATACAACCTTTATGGTAGGTAGTCCTAAATAATACTTTTATCAATAGGGTAATTGTGTCTTGATTGAAAATATTTTGCTTGGACAATCTGAAATAATCTTGTCAATTATTTTAATATGTCTGATTGCTTATTGAATAATATCAACATGTTTACAAATAAGATGGATTTTGATCTGCTGACCAAATCTCTTAGCTTTGTATTCAACTTGTATACAACTCTGCTGTAATTAGATTAGCAAAATGCAGTTCTGAATATGTAGGTATGGGTTTTCAGTTGAAAATGCATTTTTTTCTTTACTTGGACACTTAGCTTTCTTAAATATCTTCACACTAATATTACAGTCAGAAAACAGTAAAGCCTTTCAACATTATATTCCTTTGCCACTGTGGAAAAAACAATTTTCTGATAAACAGTGGGTTGACACAGTTTTCAGTTGGTATAATAAAGCATGCCTCTGCATTTGTTTTAAATCAAAATTTCCACTTTGATTAGCAGGTAGGCAGTTACAAAGCATGCTGAACCAATGGGATGTTGTGAATAGTGATTATTTGCATGGCTTCCATAGTGACGTTGCTAAAAGCCCCAAGACGCCAGACCCCATGGGAACAGTCAAGTTTTCTTTAAAGTAAATATAATGAGCAGGGATCCTAGTTTTCCAGAGAGAAAAGGGGGGAAATCTCAGGAAAAAAACACAAAAGCCTGTGTTTTTCTGTGGGTAAAATGAAATTCGTAGGGACTTACTGAAACTGTGGCAGAAATGTGAAGCATGAAAGGCGGCAGCTCCTTTATTCTTGCTTTTCTTGCTGCCCCCCCCCCTTTTTTTTTTTCCCCCCCCCCCCCCCCCTCCCTCCACTGATTGGCAGCAGGGCCCCAATGGCCCCACGCCTTGCTGCTCATCCATGAGAGACGAAACTGGGGCAGAAACATGGTTTTTGCCTCTTGCCCATCCAAGGCAAGGCATGGGGCCCCACAGCCAATTAGCAGCGGGAGGGGGAAGGGGCGCGATGGACAATACATGCAAAAAAGCAAATTTTGCTTTTTTTCCTGTGGTTTTGCTCAGGAAATGGATTTCAAGCATCCCTGAGGAGTCAGTAATCTTTCTGTATTTTAGTGGCAGTTAGACTGGGTTCTTGAAGTGCTAAGGTGTCTCGTGAAGCTTATGAAAAATTTAAAAAATATATTAATTCTTCACCCATATGCTGGAGAATTAGGAAGGCACTTCCTTTAAACTCTAGCTCACCACTTGTAAATCTCCAGGCGTAGATGGTGAGGTGGAAGGAAGATCACTCCATCCCAACTGTGCTTATTTTTCTTTGTTGCTGGGCAAGAAGAATGAAGATGAGGACGATGTGTTGTATATGACTGCAGCATGGTACAGGCTAACAACTTGCCCTTCTGAGCAGTTAAATTATTATTTTTTTGAGCATAGATCCACACAGGAGACTATATTTTGGTGAGTGTCACTCCCACAATGCACTGCACAAAGCAGCTGACTTCAGGCTTGCACCACACTTATCACATAAGAGTGAATTTACCTCACATACAACAACTTTTTGGTATAAAAAGGGTCATCGCATAAGAGCAAATTTGCACATGCAGAACCTACAGAAAGTGAGGGAAACCTGTACTTTAGGGGCCTGCCATCAACTGAAGGGACTATTTGTGTACGTAAAATTAAGCATGTATGAGTTTGCAGCATTAAGGTCACTTAGAACGGTGTTTCCCAACCCTTTTCGAGTCACAGCACACTTACCTAAATAAAAAAGTACCACAGCACAGTGGACGCATAGCGGGGGAGTGGCGTGCGGCCAGCTAGACACCGATCGGGGGGGGGTGCAGCCAGCAGATGGCATTTTGGGTTGGAGCCATGCCCCCTGTCTGTCTGTGTCCGCAGCAGCAGTAGGCGGGGGGTACGGCTCCAGCCCAAAATGCTGTGGCACACCGATTGGGAAACACTGACTTAGGAAATGTTTCACTGTATAAAGGAACATGTTTTTAAGTATCAGGATTTTGGAGGGTTGGTTATTTTTTTAATAGGAAAATTGTACTGAAGCCTTAATTTTTTGTCTGCATTCTGACTCATGTAGGGTAAATGTAGTAGGTTGTATATTGCAGCATCAGATCCTTGTTTGGAGCGTATCCTGCGACTGGCCAGAAAATATGCCATTAATATCATTAGTTCCATGTGAAATCCAGGATATGCAGTGTCTTGGTGTTAAATGTATTCAGCCCTTGCTTATTAGGTAGTGGTTGTCCTGCACTAATTCAAAGCACCACACCCTTCGGATTATCAGCATTTTGTGTACACTGCATTCACCCACCTTTGTCCTCATTTTATGCTGAAATTAATTCACTGAACAAGTTCTGAGGTGACCTTATTTTCTCCAGACTATAGACTGCAAGGCCAGAGTGACTGCCTCTTGGGGGAAATTATTATTGTTATTAGTTGCTAAACTGATATTTCTAAAATAAAAGTTAACAGTGTTCTTCCTTCTCCCTCCGTATGCTCATAAGCCTGTAATGGGTATGACAAGTTAGGAGATTCTTGCCCAGTAGAAGAATGAATATGGAAATATTGCAATTGCTCAGTCACCCTTTTATAAGTGCAAACTAAATCCAGGTACCTGGAGGGGTTAAAAATAAAGTATAAAATAATATGGGGCAAATGATCCCATCTCCTAAGAAGAACAGTAGTCATCCTCAGAGGAGACTTGTAGTGTTCTCCCTAAAGAAGGAAGAAACCAGTCTTGAAATCATCTGGCAAGTAATAAGCAAGTAATATGTTTGCAACCCTGTCTATCCCAGAGGATCTACATAATGCAGCTGTTTTCCCTCGTTTTTCCTATAACAACACAGCTCCCTCTCACAGAGTGTAAAAAATATTGTGAGTGCAATCTAGACTACATCACCTATTTGGAAGGGTGTCTTGGTGCATGGCATTCACTGGTGATGTCGTCTAGATCACAGGGAGCAGAGAACAGATAGTGATTTGGACAGATGAAGGCGCATCCTGGAAGCACATCTGGAATGGTATGATCTGTGCATCAGCAGG
>NW_005842349.1:219239-251320 GCF_000455745.1 Alligator sinensis | reverse complement strand
AGCAGGAAAAACAGACTTACATGTCATACTCACTTTCAAGTGATGGTCAGGGAAACATACCTGTGGCATTAGATGACCAGCATGTACCATCTGTGCAAAAATCTGGAGCCCACTGTGCAAGAAAATAGAAGGACAGATGAGGAAATAAAGAGCAGAATAAATAAGGAACATTCAAGATGGAGGGCGGTAAGTAGAATGGTTTGCATAAGAAAATGTCAGTTCACTTTAGGGGACAATTCTACAAGACGGTGATAAGGTTGGTGCTGCTGTATGGTTGAACAATGAAGAAACAATAGGTGTGGAGGGTGACAAGGTAGATTTGTGGAGTCAACCAAATCACATAAGGAAGGAGGAGGTGTGGTAACAGACCAAAGAGATATCAATAGGGCAAAGGGTGAGTGAAAGCAGATGGATGGTTTGGGCATCTAACTAGAAAGCCTGAAGAATGTGTTACTCTGAGAGTCAAGGGCAGGATAGAAAGGGGATGACTCAAGAGGATGCCATGCTTGAAGAAAGAAGAAGAAACAAAAGTTCAATCTCATTAGTGCTAGTGTTACTATTTCAGACATTTCAGTTGGGTAGTTGTAAGCTTTGAGGCCTGCTTGTTTCTGAAGGGAAGGTAATGACTCTATTTCCCTGGCCAGTTCCCAGGAATTGGTGGTCTTGCCTGACTCATGCTTCTTTTCCTCCCTAAATTTTCTGCTTCAAAAGAAATGAAAAAATAGGTGAGGTTTAGTCCTGGTTTACACTAGAGCTACACAGAATACTAGCGCATTCTAAATTCACTTTACAATGGCTGAGAGAGGGTTTTTTTTCCCTTGGTGGTGGCAGTTTTTTCCAAACTATTAAGCCAGTTCCCATAACAGCTATGCTGAATTGTAAACATATATCCAGAATTTTTCCATTTTAGCTGCTTGTCTTTGTTGAATTTAATCGCTTAGTCTAGTGATCTTTCAGCTGAATGTGTAGGTACCACAATGCAGGGAAAAACTGAAACAAAATGGGCCTATGGCAAAGATGCTGAATTAGAACTAGAATGAGGAGTGGAATAAACCAGGGGTATAACTATAACTTTACTATGTTGTAGTTAATGCTCAGTATAGACAATTAATTTTAAGGCGCACACATTTTATTTTGTGCAGGTACAGGTGAAAAATAAGGAGAGGCATATACATCTAATGATGATGATCTACTGTTTTTACCAGCAACACAAACTCGAACTAGATAAAATCATGTTGGTAACTCCAGAGTGCTCATAGCTTGATTTCTGTTAGCTGCAGTATTGAAGCTGATATCATAGTCCTCAGATATACTGTAACAAACTCTTCTCATTTTATTGTACAAGTGTACTTAAAGCAGCAACATAAGTAAGTAAACAGTACATTCTTGCAAAGCATTTCTACTTGGAACAAAAACTAGTAAATGAAATGAATGCACACTAAAAAAGCCACATACTGAATTTATTAATTGTAACAGCACTCTTTTTCTGAAAAATTGCAGAATAGCTCTATGCTCTCTCTTTTTTTTTTTTTAGAAAAAATATACTTCTGTATTCCCATTTTCTTACTGTAAAATAACAGTATGTGACTGTAAGGCAAAGCATAGAGGAGTTTGATGGCTCAGATTTACTGTGCACCCTAGAAGCGGACAACAGGTCATGTCTACTCTGTCAAAGGGCTTTGTAGAACCCAGCAGAGAAGCACAGCATCAGCAGTCTGTGCACGCTATACGCAAAAGGATGTAATGTATTTGGCGGGGTGGGTGCTCACTAGCATGGTCCTTGTTGATGCAGGCAGAACCAGAAGGTCCCCTATGTGCAGGATTTCCTTCTTGTATGTAAGGGTGGGAAGTTTCAATTGCACAGCACTGATGCCTGGCTTTGCAGAGACCCCTCTCTTTATGTCTGCACAGGGGAGGTGGTGAAATGTAGGCAAATAGGAGTGGAGACTGGGATAGTGTCCTTTGTCTCCCTTCTGGCTGGTGGAGATTTACTGAAAAAAAAATGTAGCTTTGACCAGTCTTCTGTTTTTTGTACAGCTCCTCCAATGGAAAGACCCTGCTACTGCAGTTCAAATGATGTTCTGCTGCATTGGATGTTGAGCAAGTGTACAGGCACAGATTGTCTCCTGAGGGTGGGCCAGCATTGTGGACAGACGCTACAGCACTTTCTACAGCTCCTTCAGCTGGAAGGTGTGGGGTCCTGTGGAAGAGGCTTCTGATAGAGATTCTCTCCCCACTTCCTCTCATCTGTAGAATTTTCTGTAAGGAGGGATGATCTAGACCTAGCGCTCTGTGCTTTATTCTTCTGAAAGAAGCTATTGTGTTTGGCGAATCTTTCGTTCTGATGGCAAAGAGTTAGCCTGACAGCCATGTTGATTTATAGACAGATGTCTTTTGTTCAGGGAGAGCTTATGGAAGGCAAAGTTACTGTTTTGATTAACTTCAAGTGACCCATAACAGAGACACAGTTTCTTTATTATGAATTAACTTTCTGAAAGAGCCTGAGTGAATACATGCTAAATCCTATTGAAATGCAGTGGGAGATGGACACCTAACTTTTTCAGCTCTTTTAAGCATCTAGACTATATATTTTGTATAATATGCAAAATTATTAATATTCCTTCTGTTTTATATTTAGTGAATTGGAAAGGTGGAGGTCCATCTGATGCCAATGATTTAAAAAACCTCAGTTAAATCTATATAAGTTCTGTGTAAGCTTAGTGGGAGAACTTTACATCTGAGATTTGGAAGAATATTTTTGTTTTTGCTTTCTGACTAATTATTTGAATTTTTCTTGTGGTTTGAAAGAGATTTTTGCATGATTATTGTACCACTTTCTAATGGCTAAAGGCTTTCTACCCCATTCAGCCTTTCTTATTAAATTAAATCCTTTTGTCAGGGAATAAATCACAGAACAGTAATTACTAGCATTATTCTAAGATGTGGAAGTATGCTATACTGTAATTTTTAATACCTGGACACCAAAATATATCTGTTCTGGATTTTTTCATATACCACATACACTACTTCTTTGAATTTATTAGCAAAAATCCTGTTGGTTTAAAATAAAACAGCAGTTGGAGTCTGTGACTCACCAAAGTATCATACAGATATTTACAGGCAAGGGAGAGAAGTTTCCAGAAGTGCGTAAATCACAGTGATTATTTTTTGAGACTTACATTATGTAGGTACCTTGAAAAAAATACTTTCTCTTTAAATGCAATTTTTCATGAAAGTGTTATACAAAATATTAACAAAAACATTAAAGGTGTTAAAGTTATAAAATATGTAATAAACTCATTATACAAAGTAGTCATTCATAATGTTATAAACATTTGCAATATTGTAATTGCATGTTGAAATAGTAGTCATGGTATCTTCTGGTTAAAAAAAGCTATTATTTTGTATACTTTAATCCTTGGGTGTTAAAAATTATACAAGGAGTAAAGGTGGAAGCTACTGAAGTGATTAATACTATTTAAATAAGTTCAAGTTACTCCCTGGTTTTGAATGCTGAATTAATACCCCCTACCTTGGGACATTGACTTCATTTGGAGCACCTGCTTCACATTATTAATTTTGGGATAAAATCTAAACCTCTTTTTTTTCTTCACTTGGATAATTGTTTTACAATCCTGTGCTCTTAGTCTCTACTGCTACCATAATTACTTTTAATGGTCTTGTCTGCCCTACAAAGTTCTGCTGGCATACTGCTCTTGACAGTTTTCTTGGCAGAGTACTGCCCTTGGTGGTGCAGTATCCTGACAGTATCATCTCATCTGCAAAGGACATGCAGCTTCATGCACTGGAATCCCACAATTCTATGTGGCATGCTGTGTTAGGGAGAAATTTTGCAATGTATTGTGGGACACCAACACTCTGTTTATGGAATTAAGGGTTTTGGCTCAAATTTCCCGCAAATCGCTCAGTTACATCTCATATCTTTGTCAGTCTGTAAGGCAACGTCTGATCCTTTCTATGACGCTCTGATACCCCTGAACTTCCGTCTTCATCCCCTTGGTCTGCTTCTTGTACTGATACCCCTTTATCTTCCTTGAAGATAAGTATCTTCTCTTGAAGTTTAATTTCGTAGCATCATAATAGTGTACGACAAGGTGAAAGAGGACAAAAGTTTAAGAAGGTTTGTGACTAGAATTTTGTTTATTTGTTTATAATTAATCCTTTGTGTAGTTACCAATGAAACTTGAAGAATTTACTTAATTGTTGTCTGAATATTAAGAAAAACCATGCAGTGATTATGTAAATCTCTATATTCTGTTTTGCTCAGGGTTGTTGTTAGGTAGTCATTACCAGGATTTTTATGCTGCTTGTTAATTAAGAAATAACCGTGCACTCATTATGGAAAACAGATTTTTCTCAGCCTATTACAGGGCACAGTTTTGGAAAATTGAGAAATGTGTTTATCAGTTAGAATTTAAGGCCCTGCTGACAGACAGCAGCGGAGTCAAGGAACCTACCAGTATGTACTCCAGGGGCAGGCAAAATATAGCCCACCAGGACATTCTATCCGGCACGTAGGACCCCCTAAAAATGTAGAAAATTAATATTTATTTGCTCCTGGCTGCCTGACAGAGATGACAGGAGCCCTGGGGCAGTAGGACGCAGGGGAAGCCAGCAGATGGAAGCAGGGGAAGCCAGCAGCAGGACCCAGCAGCAAGGCCCACCCAGCCCTGCCCCCCCAACCAGAAGTCGCTGCTTAGCAGAGGCTTCTGGCCTGGGACCATGGGAGTGTTCCTGCTTCTCTGCTCCAGAGAAGGAGACACAGCCCTCAACAGCTTGCCAAAATTCAGTAAGTGGCCCTCTGCCCAAAACAATTACCTGCCCCTATGTACGCTAATTTCTCGTAACTCCTGGCAGTTTCTGCAGGATCAGTGCAGGTCCACTTCATCAGCTCTGCTGTCAGCACATGTACCCTTTGCAATACACAGCTACCAAAGAGACCGTGTCAGCTAGCAGAAGGGATAGGCAAGACCATGCATGTCTTCTGTCAGCTTTTGTGTGGCTGCAGCAGATTCCTTTTGCATAAAGGGGTCACATTAGTCGGCCAGCAGAAAGAAGAGTTTCTTTCTTCACAGAACAGCTGTGTGTGTGGATACACTCAGAGCTTTGCTGGCAGTATTATATCATATCATCATCAATACCATCCTGTCATCCCTATATTTCAATTGGTTGAGATAGTTTTAGATTTGTATAACATGTTTGGGGGTGGATTACAGTTGAGCATATTAATATAAGTGTTTTCTGTATCTAAAAAATGAACAAAGCTGTATCCAGTTCCACTCAAAGCGACTTCCTATTTAAATATCTCTTTGCTATTGTAGAGTAATTTGTTACTTTTATTATTAACTCATATTTCAATATCATATGGAGGCAACAATCAGACTGGATTATCTTTTTTTTGGTGTGTGGTATACAAATTTAGGAGAAATACATCTGCAGCTCTTTGAGGTGTTGCTAATACCATTCTAACCAACATACATAGGTGTAAGAGATGAAATATTATATTGATTTTAGTGTGAAACCTGTGGCCTCTTTTGTAGCCACCTTTTTGTATTTCTTGCCATTTATGTTTTTGGTAGCATTAGAAAAATGTCAAGTTTGTCTTGGTACCACATTTTCACGTGTATATTAGAATTTGTTCCATGAGCTAAATGGTCTCCTACATTAAAATCCACTAGAGATTTTATTTATTTTTGGATATTTGGAATGGCTTTTCTGCTAACCTTCTTCATTGTGGCTTGACCTAGAGTGTACCTAGATGGAAGCTGCCTTTCCTAGGCTGTTATGCGCTGCTAGAAGTTCAAGGAGGTGTTGAGTTTCTGCTGCTTCCAGATATCGTCTGAATTTCTGATTGGCTTTCTTTTCTGTTAATACTACTTAAAGGTTGCAATTACCTCAGTAAATTTAATCTCCTTAATTTACACACTTTAGGAGCAGGGGACACTGGGAAAGGGGATGCTACACCAAAAGAAAGTTGCATGGAAGGTTCTTGCATCATCCTAGAAATGGATTTTTTGTGGAGCTACAGGCTGCCCAAATAGTGACCTTTCTGGGGTGATGCTGGGAAACAGGCCCACTGCTTGTGGCCTTTCTGCTCTGTAGTCCAACACGCTTTGTTTTGGGAGTGGATTGGACATGGGCCTAATATATGGTCTCCCAGAAGAGGCTGTGTTTTACTGGATGTGGGGAACTGAGCATCACAAATTGACTTTTTAGGTGTGGTTGGTATTCTTGTTGGCTACCAGTTCAAGCAGCAGGAGTGGAAGAATAGGAAAACAGATACAGAAAGGGGGGAAGAGTTTGTGGAACCCATTTGTTTCAGCCTGGCTAGTAGTCAGTGCTGGGAGAAAATAATAATGATTCAAACCAGTGATTTAGGTAGGAAGAGATTCTTGAACTGCCAGCCTCTCCTAAACTTTCTGCTTCTGCAGTGAACTTTTTATTTCATAGTAGAAAAAGTTGTTTAAAAAGGAAGTTGTTTTTATTAATTTTCTCACTTGAAAAGTATTGCTTGGAATAGAGTTCAATAAAAACATGCTTGCTCATAGCTTAGTTTTGAACAAATTTATTGTATGTCATTTTACTTGTTAGAAGTTGCTTGTGTGGGTGAGTTTTGTGTAGGCTTTTGACAGCTCTTTTGTAGCAAAACTTTTTCTTACTTCCCCAGTTCCTTAAAGAGTGAACAATAGTGCTTTTTGAAAAATAAATCAGTAAATCACTTGAAATGAAAACTTAGTTTGTGCCAATTGGGCCATCTCCTGAAATCTTTATTTGGGCAGAAAGCATGTTTTCTTCAATAGCAACTGTTGAATTTTTGGATTTGGTTCTGTGTCAGAAATTCAATCTGTATTTATGTGGGGAGCAGCGGGAGAGGAAGAGAGAGGGGGAAAACACCTTGGTTTGAGACCTGAGAGGTAAGTGAAAGAGGGCATGGCTTCCACACCTCTTATTCTAAAATGTGCAGATCTCATCCAGTTTTTGAGCTTGGAAAAATGTTTGCTTTATTTTAGATACAAAACCCCCAAAAGGCTCTGAAAGCTGGGTCTTCTGCTTAAGCCCAAATATGCTTTGTTATCTCTATCTTGGTATTTGTGAAGCTTCAAGGAACAGAAACCATATAAAATGAGCTCTTTGCCATCCACAGTTTAGTCCTTATTCTTGATAAAGTCTACAGTAATTACTGTGGTCCAGCTAAACTTGTGGTACAAATGGAGCACAGCAGAGGTTACTTTGCACTTTGGTGTTAGTTAAAGCAAGCCTCCAGCAACCCATACCTACTGTGATCCCAAATGAGCCGTTCCACAAACTACAAATAGGCAGTGCTCTAATTGTCCTATACTGGATGCTGGATAACACAAAGGGACTTCATACATACAGAACTAAGCAGTTTCTTTGCAAAAGGGTATTGACAGAGATGCTTCTCTCTCCAAGTTTCATTCATGGCACTGCCTAGTATTTCTCTTTTTCCCATGACAAAGCTCCTGGCATCAGGTTGTGAGGAGCAGGAGAAGCAAAGAGCAATTGTGTTAACCCAGCACATACAAAGACTCCCCTTACAGTGGGGAAATTTCCTCTGAGTCACTTAAGAAAGTGTTATGATTCCTTTATGTTGGAAAGGCAATAATAAAGGATCATAATGAGCCTTATGCACTGGTACAGTTCCAAGAGTTATACCAGTGGTTTTCAAAATGTGTTGTGCAGAACCCTAGGGCTAGGGACAGACATTACACACATCTGGTTTAAGTGATCAGAAACTGGTTTAACCCTGTAATAGAACAGATGTTCAGTGCACATAAACCAGTTGGAAAATGGCTGAAACTGGCTTGAAATGAACCTGCTTGAATGTAGTACCAGACTTAACTGATTTGGCTCAAACCGGTTTATGCAATGTCTGTTCCAGACCCCTTGCTGGTTTAAGATAAACCAGACACCTCCAGCATCCCAACATGCTCTCTGCTGGGCTCGGCGGGGCTCTCTGCTCCACTGCAGGGCTGGCCCCTCCTCTCTGCTCCCCAGCCTGAGCAGAGACAGAGGTCTGGCCAGAGAGAGGTTTAATTCCCCACTCCCTGTGCCACCAGCAGAGACCTATCTAGACGCAAGCAGTTTGAGGGACCACCCTAACATATCAAGGTCTGCATCTGAATCCAGAGAGTTGGCAGCTGAGAGCACATTGCTGCTGCTTTTGATTTGCATGCTGCTCAAGACTAGCCTTTTTGGGTTTTATGATATTCATTTCCTATATCACATGATGACTTTTGACATTCACAGCCAATCTTCTGTTATAAATGCTCAAGAGTTGGGAATTAGAACATCCACTACTAGCGTCAAGGCTTCTTATTCACGTGTGGCTTAAACAAATAATTTCCTTGACAAAAACAGTTTTTGATGATGACCACAGCATGTCTAAATAGTTGCCTTTACTTGTTGAGAGCTGCACAGGGGACCTTTTTTTATCAGTTAGCTCATACTTCTGTTATATTTTGAGTGCAGTTTATAATCATTTCTTGAAAACAGCCAGTGGTGCAGGTGGAACAAGTGGTGCTTGAAATGTTTCCGCCGTACTCTGTTACTGATCATACTTTATGTTCGAGCTGAGAGAGTCATCTGGCCTATTTTTAATCATAGAATCAGCAGAGAATTGCTTAAATTTGCACTCCATGTACATATGTCTATCACAATATATACCAATATTTTTGTGTCTGACTTTTATTTTGCTATTAGTACTTAAAAGGTGCTAATTTTCAGTCCAGATAATGTTTAAAAAATATATTGTTGATATATTTGCTTAAAAACTTATTACTGTAATATGATTTACTGATTTCCAGATGAAGTCAGTGGAGCCGTGCAAATGCTTTGAAAGTAAAGTGTGCGTTTTATTTTTTATTTTTTTTTCAGTAGTACGATACTCCAGGTGCTAATACCATAAACATGACCTAAGAGCCTAGATGGATGTTTGAATTTTCTTACAAACTGAATGATTTCTTTGTCATATTTCGTGTTACCACATGACAACAATCAGTATATTTGTATTCAAGTTCCTCTTTGGATAATAAGCTGGGACAGAGGAGGCAGTTTGCTTTAGCTTGCTGAATTGATTTTTTCCCATTTTGTTCTTTGTGGGCAGATGGAAAGAATGGAAAGAAACAGAGATCTTAGTTTGCAGACACGGGGCAACATGGAGCAGTCCTTCACTGTTAGTTCATTGGTAGGTATTATAATATGATGCTCAAATAAATTATTACCTCCTATTTCAGAACAGCAGAGTAAATTATACCATTGAGTGTAGTTCAGGTGTATTGCCTGCCAGTTGAAATGTTTTTCCACTGTTTTGTCTCCTGTCCATTTGTTCTTTACCCATTTGCTCCCTAGTCCGGGGCATTTTAAATTTACATGAAAATAAAAAGTATACTTGATTTGTTAGGTTGCTCTCTAACCTGTTTTAACTATTATCTCCCTCCATTTTTAAATCTACAAAGACTGAAGCCTTTAAATAAAAGAAGAAATTGTTTCTCAGCATAGTAATTCCTTTCAGAATAGCATGAGAGAAAATTAATTGCATTTTGAAATGTGGCTTCATTGTCTATTGCTTTGTTTATTAATATTTATGTTCATTGTTTAGATATATAAGATTAATACTGAAATGAGGTATTGATTTGATTCTGCAATCAAGCTGAGCCCAAGAGTAAGCACCACAATCATTAGGAAGAGTTTCTAGCATCAGGACCTAAATATAATATGTTCAGTTCCTATAGATAGGACCCCTTGTGGGGGATTCATATCTTAGGAAATCTAGGAGGCTGCCCTGGCAGGATTGTTCTTGCATTTCTTTGAATCCTTATCTTTATTTCTTTATTTGTTTTTTCACAATATTTAAATGTTGAGGGGTTTTTAAATACAGTTATTTTATCATTTATAAAGTAACCGAAGAAGCGTGTTAGAAGCTTTTCATTATTGCCAATACTTGGGGTACTGGAGTTTTTTTGTTGTTTTCTGTTGTTTTTAAAAAGTTAAAAGTTTTCCCCAGGTGTCTTGAAAAAAGAAATTTGTGAATGAGGTGGCCCCAGCCAGACTGAAGTGTAATCTCTGATGTCTTGACTGTTTTGCAGAAGAAGCTAACTGCCATTCCTGACCACACAGATGTTTCTGTGACCCCAGAGGAGCGAGTTCGTGCCTTAACCAAGCTTGGCTGTAATATCACAATAAATGAGGATATTACTCCACGTCGCTACTTCAGATCTGGAGTAGAGATGGAACGAATGGCATCTGTATATCTTAAGGAAGGAAACCTGGAGAATGCTTTTGTATTTTATAATAAGTTTATAACGTAAGACAGTCTCTTATGTTTATAGTTAATGATTGTGATGGATAGATGGATATAATGAATTGCTACAATGAAAATGTGGCTCAGGAGTCCACCTGTCTAAAATTTGGAAAAACCATTAATAGTTTTCTTACAGAATATCTTTGTCCTTCTGAGATCTTTATGCTAATCAGTTCCTCTGTCAGGCCTCTTGCTAATACCTAGTGTAGCTGTCCCATCTGCCTATTCACTACTAGTCCTGGTTTATATCTAAAGTGCTATGTTTGTTTTTTATTCTACCAAGCTAAGATGTGAACTCTACTGGCTGTCTTATTTTCTGTTTATATGCACGTGATAAAAAAGAGACCACCAGAGGCTTCACAAGCTCACTTAGCTCAATTTGTAAGCTTTCCCTGATGAACACCCTTAGCATCAGTGCAGTCAAAAGACTGGTTTTTTTCTTGCACTCAGGCAAACCATACAAAGGGGCTTATTGCCTCTTTTCCTGCTGCTTTTCCACAAAAAGGTTAGGTAGAATTTATCCCATAATTTTAAAAAACTGCAAAATGTACTGTACATGCCCAACATGTGATTTTTTTTCTCTTCTTCCTCCCAAAGATTTAAAAACAAATTACACTATAGCAATCGAGAGACTTCTTAATTGAGAGCTGTTTCCATAACAGATTAAAGCTTTCTAATCAGCCATTTTGTTTCTAGAGCTTTTCAAGTTAATATATTAGAAATCTGATGGGACTTTTTTCCCTTCATTCTGTTCATACTCTCAAAGTATTATAGCTGAACCCTTTTTGTTTAAACCTTCTAAAACATTTGGGGATGATAGAGGAACTAAAGATTTCTAGCCTGGAAGGTGAACTTTTCATAATACTATGGTTGAATGTAAACAGGGGTCGTGTAATGCATTCTACATATACAATAGTGTTTGGTGGTGTTGGTGTTTTAATAATTTAGATGTCTAGACAAGCCGCCCATTGTTATAACTCACAGCACAACTTACTCTGATCAGAAGGTTGCATTAATACGTCAGTGTAGTATGCCTGATCTCATGAAATTATGCCTTTTACTTAAGAAAAAGGAAGTGAAAATGAGGGTGATCATCAGATTTTGTTACAGAGATGAGCTGTTGTACAGCCTGGAGACTTCTGGTGCCATGTATAGTCCTTTTCTTGTATATCACTAATGAAAAACAACAAAAAGCCTTTATCTATCAAAAATTATGTATCCATACAACTCCTTGCCAGCATGTCAGTGTAAGTGTAGAAATATAGAAAATATCTATGAATCAAAATGGAATACAGTGTTTGATATCTGTGATTTGTGAACCTTATTTTTCTTTCAACTTAAAAGCTACCATGGATCTTCATCTGGCTAATAAGGCAAAAACATGTGCATGCTTAATTTTCCAGCTTATTTGTAGAAAAGCTGCCCAATCACCGAGACTATCATCAATGTGCAGTACCAGAAAAACAAGATATTATTAAGGTATTACTTTTTCTTAAAATTTCAGAAATTTCTCTCCCAGTACAACCGATGGATGTTTCCCAGCATGCTTTTTCCCTGACTGCAAAATGTTGCACTCAGTTGGTAAAACAGTGTTTGACCTACTAGTTCTTAACAGCATTGTGTATTGGCCATAAATTTCTCATTTAAATTTAATAGCTTGATCATGGCTGGAATTCTGAAGACAATTTGCTTTTATTCATTACAACCAGTGTATGCACTCTTTGAAGCTCAATTAAAATCTCTTAAGAGTTATGTATATTTTTAGATATGCTGATTTAATAATACTTAGGATCTGATTCCACTTCCATTTAAGTGATAGCTGCTGCCTGGCCCTCTTACTGATAAACATATAGGAATTTGTGGTATTATTATTATTATTAGATAGGCTCGTTAACCAAAGTATATTCTCCTTTAACAACAAAATATGTATTCTATTTTACATTTGCATTTTTACCAAAGTATGCTTTTGCCTGCTACTGTACTGGTTTAATTATACTTCTATTACTGCAGGAAAGGGCAATTATTTTGGGCGGAGGGTTGCTTACTGAGTTTTGGCAAGCCATCGAGGGCTGCATGACAGGCAAGCCAGGGGCAGATAAATATTAATTTTCTAAATTTTTTAGGGGCCCCGTGGGCTGGATAGAATGGCCTGGTAGGCCACATCTGGCCTACGGGCTGCGTTTTACCCACCCCTGCATTAAAGGAAAAAAAAATTAAAGTATCTGTTTCTGAATTTAAAACACATAGAATTATCCCAAAAATTTTCTGAAACATGGAAAACTGTCTCCCTATCAGAAGCCTGTGCATCCTGCTGCTCTGCAGTGATTCCTAAGTGATTCAGGAAAGGTACATGTTGTTGCCTACTTTATAGTCAATGACATCTCTATGCTGGACGGATTATACTTAAATCTGCTAAAATGCCACATTGATTGGGTTTGGGTGAGGTTCTCCAGTTTATTTTGGATTATTTTTACACTTTTTTTCTCCCTGACTGCACATCTAGATAGTTTCTTGCATTCAGTAGGACTGCTTGCATGAGTAAAGTTAGCAGCCAGATGGCATTCAGACTTTTTCAAACTTCAGTTTCAGGGAGATTGAAAGTGGTCGGGAATTTTGTCAAATTTGAATAACAGTTTTTGTCAAAAGAAAGAAGAATTACAAATACCAAATGCTCTGATTTTAAATTTTGAAAATACATTTTCATTTTGGAATTAGTCAACAACTTTAAAAAAAGTGGGGGGGGATTAAAATCCCCAAGCAAAACTGCACATTTACTTTTACGTTAATGTTTGTTTATTTCAGTTTTCTTTCTCAGGAAAACTGAAGAATCTTTTTTTGAGTTGACTTGGAATGAACTTTTCATTTTTGTTCGGCTTCCAATTCTTTCCATTAGTTCAAGTTTTTTTTAATTACGACCCTTTTGATGACAAGAACCTTGCTTCAAATTTTTATTCTGCTGTGGACCTTAATTCAGGAAAACTTTTCTATTGAGAAAACGAAGTATGTACATGAGAACTGTTGGAAACCAGTGGGGTTTAAGTACGTACTTCAGTGTTTTCCTTAGTAATGGTCTTGAAATGGTCCTGCAGGGGATTGTGGGAAGACCCAAACAGCTGATTAGAGCCTGTTGACTTCAGTGGGGCTCGGCAACGACCTTTTACAGGCCAAAACGGTGGTGAACACTAGACACAAAAAAGCATGTCAACCCAACCCAGTGCCATGATGTGTGGAGACACTATTGCTAGCTCTGAATGAGCAAGCTTGGGTGCTGGAAGTGATCTTCTTGCCCTGCTGAGAATCAGGGTGTACTTGCCTTTCCTGTGCTCAAACTATTGATTGGTTCCTCAGTTGGCAACAGTTACCATTGCTTTATTGAAACCAGTGTACTGTGCCAGTGTATTCTAGTTGATAATCTGGCTTTATTTGGTTTATACACTTTGAAAAGAGGTTTATTATTCAATTTATTTAATTTCATTTTGAAATGATTGAAGCTGAATTTGTATTACAGCTGGTTTACCTGCCCAGCTGATTTTTTTTTTGGAAAGTGAAAAAGCAAACTTACATTTTTTTCCCCCCACAAAAGAAACTAAAGGAGGTTGCATTTCCAAAGACAGATGAACTGAAGAGGGATCTTTTAAAAAAATATAACATGGAATACCAAGATTACATGCAAAGCAAAGTAAGTTTGATCCAAATTCAGTTTAATTTAAAGCATTATCTGTATGTTTGTTTGCTTATATTTAATATTTTTATAAACATCATCATTCAAATGAGAAAAGCAGTTGTGTGAGCAAAAATGTAAAAAAAATTATGGCCATGTAATTGAGAAACTATTCAAACAGCCTCTCTCTCTCGAACCTTTAATAAATTGGCAGTTGTGTGGGTATTTAGAAGTAAGTAATTGATAAAACACTTCTGTATTTTATACAGTTAGTCAATAGCCAAATATGCCTTTTATCTGTTGTGATAAATATCTCGTTGTAGTTTAGTACACTTGTCTGTTATTTGAAAATCTAACGTGCTGCATAGGAACTAATATGAATGTGTGGAAATGGCTTTATTCTGAAAATAAAAATGAAGTTAGAGCATAATAGAATGGGGATACCCCTGACTCCTGGCATAAATCATGGTGTTGTGGAAGATATACACAGTTAAGCCAGGTTGGTTGATCCTGTGGGGGTATACACCTAATTGCAAAGCATGTATAGATCTGCTTATACCTTGTGTAATAAAATTACTGGAAAAGTGTTTGTAGCTTAAAAATTTGTCTGTAGTGGAGCTTCTGGAATTTGCTAGAGGAATCCATGTTCCTGTTCATACGCTGAATCCATGTCCTATTCAATATATTTCTTAATTTAATACCATTAAGTATTTAATTCAAATTGTTATTGGATTGGGAAAATTTGGGTGATGGCTCTAAACAGAGGTGGAAAGGAACCTGGAGAGTCCCTGCAATTCGCAAAATAACTGTTGGTCCTTAGGAGTACAATAAGGACCTACATGGCAGAGACAGAACAACGCACAGTATAGAAAAATGCATCCAAAACAAAGTTAAGCCTCCTGGGCTGGGGACCAGTTCAAGGAAGTTAGTGAGTTATAGGAGGAAAAAGGCAAGAGCAAAGACAAAATAAAATAAAACAAGCAAACTAATCAGCCACAACAAACAGCAGAACCAGAGAGAAAGGACTAGAGAATGATTGGATTTCTCACGCTGTTCTAATAAGGGCCTCTTCTTTGTATCCCTCATCTCAACAAAATGCCTTTTTTTAGGCTCTTATTTTTTTCTGGTGAGGTATAAGTTGTTCAAGGCCAAATGCTTATTACTATTGAAATAAATATATACAATATCAGGGGCTGTGCAGAATGGAAATCTTGTGGTAACAGTCCCTTATAATATATGCTGTACTATCTTAGAGCATTTCTAATGGTACAACTTTTTGCTATTTTGACTGTTGTATTCCAACAGAGTCATTATGGTTTAATAATAGCAGGGCTAGGAGGAGTGATTTAACTAATCTGTTCACTAGCTTGCCCTTCACTGTTTTGTGGTTCTTTTTTAGTACTGTGGAGAGAATTTGACCACTCCGTTTATCTGCTTTCCAGAACAAATGTAAAGCTGAATATCTAAAGAGACTGGAGCATGAGAAATTGATAGAAGCAGAAAAGAAGCGAATTGCACATATGCGACAACAGCAGCTTGAGTCAGAACAGTTTCAGTTCTTTGAAGACCAACTTAAGAAGCAAGAACTAGCCCGAGATCAGAAAGTTAAAGAGAATATGTTTATGTCTGAACAGATTGATGGGAGTATGCTGTCTTGCATTTCTACACGTCAGAACAACTCCTTATCTCCCTCATTATCAGAGAAAGTTAATCAGAGTGAGACATCTGTCTGTGCTGGACAGTCTCCTCCAGTAAACCGGGCCTTCAAGCCAGTAGCTACTTTAAGTGCTGTTCAAAGTAAGTGCCTCAGTCTTTTGCAGTCCTCCTCTGCCTCTCACAATTTATTTCAAAATGCACACAGGAATATGTCTTTCATTGTAGAGTTTATCCTAACATGAAGAACAAATGTTTCTGGAGTACTTGTATATGAATCCACCATTGTTTTCTCCCTTGAAATGCATACTTACTGTACATTGACCCATATGGTATCTTAAGTGCCTAAAAACCAGATCTGCAGATATTAACCTAAATTAGTGTCACTGAATTCAATCAGAATTTTGCCATATACTCAGTGGGAGCAAAACCAGGTCCATGGTGACTGCATTTTTTAGAGGTTTGGAGGTTTTTCATTTTTGTTTTTGTACTAAATACAGTCTAGAAGCTAACAGTTCGTTTTTTTTACAGAATGCAAGTTGGTTAACTTGTTCAGGATTCATATGTCTTCAACAGAAGAAAGATTATAGTGTTGTTATGCCTCCAGAATCTCTTATTCTTATCTAGAAATTGCATGACACACATTGCACTTTTCATTTAAAAATTCACAACTATTGTCCCATTCAGTTGATTAACTATGTACATGTTTTCCATTAGAAAATTTTACACTGAAGGCTAAATTATATTTTTCTCCTCTTTTAGCACAAGTGGCTGAAGCACTTCGAGGTGTAGTTTTACCCAGAGACCTTTGTCCAAAATTTCTATCACTAGCCGAGGAAAATACAATAAGAGGAATAGAAACATGTGGAATTCTCTGTGGAAAACTGGTACAGTTAAACCTTCACATTTGTATGGGGAAGGCACTTTTGATAGTACTGCATTTTCATGTAAGGAACTGATAACAGAGCAAAAGCAGATCTAAAGCATAAGTGTGTAGTGTAATTAATATTATGACCTAACTTTATGGGCCTGTCTGTAATTCTTTTTGAACTGTAGTCTACTATTTGCCTTTTTGCAGAATTAATTGATCAATGTACCTTATAGTCATTGTGATGATGTATTGTTGATAATCTTGTATCTTGCTTACAATTGTGGGATTTTTCAAGCATTTTCCATGGTGTTCATCAAAAATAAATAAGAATTAGTTGCACGCAACAACTGGATATGTAAAAATGTTAGAGTGTATTGCTGTTGTCAAATTCTAAAAAAAATACTTTGTCAGCATATAAAGCAAAATTGTTGCTGATCTTTTTTTTGCTTGTGTTGTACTCACTTAGTTTTGCAGGAGTACTTAATTATCAAACTTCCCTCACAGGAAAGAAGATGCCACTACTTGTGCCTGCATACATGCAGGAGTATAGAAGAGTTTCAAAGCTGATATCAAATAGCAGTAGAAACACAAACGCCAATATTGATAAAAACTGAATTTATTTATATCCAGGTTTCAAAGAAAGTGATTATAATATTCATGTTACCTGCTTCCATATTTTGGAAAAAGTATTCCTTTTAACATTTTCCTATGCACACCCATGTCAAGTATATTAACATTCCTGTGTTATCTATTACAGTGAAAAAATCCATAGACATAGGCTCAGCTGGTATAAATCAGCAATGCCTCATTCAAATTCATGGAGCCACACTACTTTATCAGCTAAGAATCTGGCCTGTTGATTCCCTACTGAGCATTGTTCATTAATCCATTTGTTCATCTCTTAATTCAAGTCATCTTCCCATTATGTGTTTTACAGACACACAATGAATTTACTATTACCCATGTAATAGTGCCAAAGCAATCTGCAGGACCAGACTACTGTGACATGGAGAACGTAGAAGAATTATTCAGTATTCAAGATCAGTATGATCTCCTCACTTTGGGTTGGATCCATGTATGTATGTCTCAAGGATTTTGGTTTTACCGTGTTGCATGCATATGCTGTATTAAACCAACCCCAGAAATATCAGACGAAGCAAATAATTTTCATGATCTAAACCTGTTTTCTTGCCTAGTTTTCATGTTGACAGTGTAAGTTGACTGACAACATCTGTGGATGACATTTATTATTTATTCATGAGTTATTTATTCAGTGAGTTATTGCATTAACTTACCGAGCTCAGTTCTGCCACTGATGCTTCTGTTTCGCTCAGGGGCAGGCAAAATTATGGCCTGATGACTGGATCTGGCCCACTGAGGGATTTTGTCCAGCTTTGGTTCTGCCCAGCCCAGCCCAGGCACAGGGGGCAGCCTGGGCTGTGATGCATAAAGCCAGTCCTGCCACCCCCAGGCACGCAGCAGGGCTGGGAAAGTGAGGTGGCTGGACTCGCTTCCTGCTGCTGCTGCCACTGGACCCAACTCTGCTGCCTGGGCACTCTGGCCCATCCACCCTGCACCCACCACCAGGGCAGGACCCACACAGGCAGGGCATGTGGCTAGGCAGATGGGATGGGTCTGCAGTCAGGCAGGGAGCAGTGTTTGGGAGCAGGAAAGATGAGCAAGGGCAGGATCTTGGGGTCGTGACAACGTGGAGCCAGGGCTGGGACAGCCATGATCCCCTACGCACACACCGTGTCACAGACACAGGTTATGTGAGCAGGGGCTTGCAGATTGTGGCTCTGCCCTGGGCCCCCACCCCATGCTGTCACTGCCTCAAGATCCCCGGACCCAGCCCTGGACACAGCTCCCTGCCTGCCTGCGGCCCTATCCTGTCCGCCTGGCCACTTGCCCTGTCCATACAGGTCCTGTCCAGTCTCCATAGAGGCCCTGGGATCACTTGGTAGTGACAACATGGGGGCAGGACATGAGGCAGAGCCATGATCCACTCCCCACATGCCCCTGCCTGCAGGACAGGTGCCTGTCGCAGGGGCGTGCAGGCAGTGGCTCATGGCTTGGCATCAGCCCCAGTCCTGCACTGCTACCAGCCCTGCTCGCCCGTCCCATTCCTGGATGCTGCTCCCCACCCATCTGTGGCCCTACCCAACCAAGCACCCCAGGAGTTTTCATAAGCTGTTGTGGGGGTAGGGGGTGCTCACCCAGCTTGCAACAGCTCACCAAACTCCATTTGTGGCTTGCAGCCCAAATAATTGCCCATCCCTGGCTTAGCTCAACAGGAGCTGTATATATATATATGGAGGCAGGATAGGGCAGTGTCTGTTCTCAAGGGCAATTTCTTTACATTTGTTTCCTATTTGAGATGTATTTCAGCAAGGAGAAGGGCAAAAACTTTGCTATTGCTATTCATTTTTATACAGGACCCACAAATAGTACAATCATTTGTAGCAATATAAAATTCAAAATATGTAAGAGAAGACCATATTCCTCGCTGAATTTATATGTATTTTCCTCCAGGTTTTCAAACAGTGGAATTAGGAAAAAATAGTATTAGGCATTATTAGTTTTCTTCAGAGAAGGTAAAATGATTTTTCAAAATCCATACAAAAAAATAGAATTGTGCTTTAATTTAAAGATTCTTTTTTTAAATTGTGTCAATGAAAAAAATTAAGATGGCAAATCCACCAAGAAGCAAGCAGGCAAAAGAAGTTTGAGGCTTTCTTTTATTAGAGTATCTCTGGATTTTTTTTTTTTTTTCCAAATCAGTTAATATGACATTCCATCGACTTGTCAAATCAAGACCTAAACCTAATCAACTGTGGAAATAAGTAAAACACTTAACTGGTAACTGTCCAATCCCTAATGTGTTATGGTTTGGATTATTAATGGATAAGTAATATCTGACCTCTTTGGAGTGTGGAGGCCTGGTTTTTATTTTCCTTAAATTAGCATGAATTGGGAACAACTCCCCTGAAAGGCAGGGGAAGTGAGATCAGGATCAGACCGCCAATATAGAAAATACCCGTTTGCTGTTACCTATACATTTGCATTAGAACCAAATGGCAATGATATGAAAAGAAATTTTTGTACATAGTATCAATCTGTCTTATTAAGTTTGAATAGTCGTGCTTCAATTTTTCCATAGGTATTAATTTGTTACCCTCTAATAGCACTTGTAAGTGTTTACACTCTACCAATATTCATTATTTAATGTATGGCCTGGCTTTAACACATGGTGAAAATTGAAATGATGTCATTTCCACACTCTCTTCACTATTTTCCCCCACATGTTTTCATTCTAGGATCTTTCCCTTTAGTCAGAACATTAATCAGATGCAAAAGCAATGTAAAATTTCCACTGAGTTTGCTTTCATCAACCAGGCGTCACAGATGTATTCCTGAGACTGTTGTATCTGGGTTGTGTTTGATTTAGTCATTCATGATAATTATCCTCTAAAGTGTGTTGGGCTGGGAAAAGTTTAACATTTAATAGCAAATTAAAGGAATTGAATGCCAATACTTTTTCCCTAGTAACTAATTCCTGTTTTTTCTTGAATGTATTGTGACCTTGATTTGTAAGAAATATTTTTACTGTGTAGAACTTTCCCTTTCTTTTTGTAGACTCATCCAACACAAACTGCATTCTTATCCAGTGTTGATCTTCACACTCATTGTTCCTATCAGCTAATGTTACCAGAGGCTATTGCAATTGTTTGTTCACCAAAGCATAATGAGTGAGTTCTGTTTTTCTAAGTAATATTTAGCTATCTCTTCCACCCCACTATCTCAGAACTAGATTACATATAAAACAGTCTCTGAAGGTCGAACAGGGTGAAGGGCAAGAACAGTTCTAATATATTTGGCTTCTTTTCCCTGTATTGTCAAGTTGATCTTGATATGTATTCCAGTAAGATCTATAGGCAGTATTCATTCTTGCTTCAGTTTTCCCCCTTTAATATTAAAATTCTGTAAATTCTTACAGAATTCTTATGACAGCAGTTGGCTGTGGCAGCTGCAGCCCTTTTGGATCTTATTTGTCAGTGATTTAAGAGTCCCAACTCCACTGTTTGGTCAATCAGGTGGGAGTATGAAAATAGAAATACAGTGTAGAGTTATAATGTTTTATACACATTCTTTTTCCTAAATAGTTAATAAACAGCGCAGATAAATTAAAACAAATCATTTTAAGCTGATGTTAATATGGGCTCAGATTATTACAGATATTTAGGCATTGCTCAATGTAATTGTAGGGTACAGAGCTAAAATCCACAGAAACTAAGGCTCTAGTGAAGCTGGATACTAGGCAGTCAAATGTAAAAGTCAAAGGGAAGAAAAGCAAGCAAGAGGGATTGAGGTAACCTAGGGTCTTTGTGTTAGGGACAAGTATTTTTTGCCATTAACCTATTGGGAAAAAGGTAATGGCAGTAACACCACATCATCTTCTAGTGAGCTACATGTATGCTCTCCTTGTCACACAGTTACTTTCAGTACTCTGTCCTCTAAGAAATCAGGACTTTAGGTGCCTCCCCACAATGATTTGGATCGTACCAGAGTATAGGTGGCAGTGAGGTACCAGGTGGCTATCCTAGCTCATTTCTGAGCATGTGCAGTAGTCCAAGTTTTGGATTTTTTTTTTTTAGTTGATCAGAAGTTGAGTCATTTTGTGGTCACTAAACAAAATTATTAAGGCTCATGCTTTGTGACTTAGGTGCCTTTATTCTTAAGTTTTGTGCAGGCACCTGCAAGGTTGGTTATTATCTAGCCTCTATTACTTGAGTTTCTGCCAGTAGCTATGTATCCAAGCATTCAAATTCTGATAGAAATGAGCTACTGTCAGGAGACATTTTCAGAGGACTTGTATGGGACTGAGCCTTGTACAAAAGACAGAGTGGAGAGAAACAAGCCCTATTGCCCAATAGCCTTGTTGTTAGGACACTCTACAGGGATGTGGGAGAGCTGAGCTCAAGTTTGTGCTCACAAATTAGGAGAAACACTTTGTATTGGACGTTAGTAGCCTGTTTTAACTAAAACATTGTTTACTGAAGCATGTTGGATGAAGTGGATTTGTTTAAAATGTCCAAGCAAATTCTTTGCATTGCAATTCTTAAATGAGTTTTGTTCTTTGCTTTCCAGCACTGGCATCTTCAGACTTACAAATGCGGGTATGCTTGAAGTTTCTGTCTGTAAAAAAAAGGGCTTTCATCCACATACTAAGGAACCTAGACTATTTAATGTAAGTGTGTTGCATTTAATATAATGGAATGGATTTGGTGTTTTTTTTGCAAGTGCTTAGTACTCACTGTGGGAAGCAATTTCAGGATGGATTTTTTTTATATTTCTCCCCTTGAAATATGCAGATTGTGTATAGCCCATTGTCTTTCCTGACTTATCAGTGCATTCGTAATATCTGCTTCCAAGAGCCATCCATTTCTGCTATTTGCTTCTTGCCACTGTTTGGGAGGACGAGTCCAGTAAATATCATGGACCATTCAATAGAAACCTGTGGGATATGCTATCAGCTAGAAAAGGAACGTTTCCCACATTAGCTCTTTGGAAGCTCTCTGAACAGGTGGCCCTCCCTCTTCTCCACCCCCACTTCCTTTCTCAAAGCTGGCCAGGTTGGCCCTCTCCAAAAAAAACCAAAGGCTGCACTGAAGTTTTCTATGACTAACAAAAATTCAAACTGGATTCTCCCACCTGGGACCTCTGAGAAATATGCACTGCTGCTGACTAACCTATGAAGGTTAAGTGTGTTTAGACTAGGCACTTGCTTCTCCCTACTTTCCACCAGTCCCCTCAAAGTTAATTCTAGTAACCACAAAATAGTTTTTCTGTTTGGCAGTTTAAGGCTCTACCATGCTGTTTGCATGACTGAACTGTTAATAATGAGAATCTGCGAATGAACAATACATAGTTATTAATCATTACCACAAACAATACTCATTTGGTTATTTGAAAGAAAGCCATCTTTCCTTATCTTAGCATAATTCACAAATATGGTAATAGGGCTCTTTTGTCTTTATTTGTAAGTAACCATTGAGAAATAAGAACCAATAAGGTTACTATACTTATGCCTAAAGATAAAATGCCAAGAGATGGGGAAAAGTCTCTCCCTTTTGGAGGGGTAATGGAATAAAGAGGCTAGACACCAGACCAAGTGTCCTTCAGGGTGGAGTTTTCAAAAGTTAGGCACTGGCCTAAGTTTGTTCTGATCAGAAATAATCATAGTTTTTCCATGGACTCCATTGAGACTAAAGGTAATTTAGTGATGAATATCTTAAGTGGCTTGAGTTCTGTTCTGTTATCCTGGCTGTTGTCCATAGGTTTTACAAGAGTGCTTATGTCTGATTAGAGCCACGTAATCCATTCCATTCTCTATAGCAAGCATCAAGCAAACAGCTGGAATCACAGCATATCGCAATACAAAAAAAGTAGTTAATTCTATAATCTTATAAATTGCCTTTCAGCATTGCCAGTCTGTCATGTTCTCAAGAGAATCTGAATCCTTCAGAGTGGGTGTCTGTGCTCTGTAATATTTTGTTAGTCAAGAAAAAAGGGTATACCTAATATACGACATTTCAGAAGGGCCTGTTCAAAGTCTAGTTTATGAGTTAAAAAAAAAAAGTCTGGCTGTTTCCAAACATGCTTGGACCTTTGAGGCTAAATTGTTTTTTAAGGCACCAAGAACATTTTTACACATGCAAGCCCTGCAGCGCTGGGTGCTTTGAAAAGCACCCAGTGCTGCATCGCTTATAGTTGTATAAGCGGCAAAATATTCTGTGCGTCAGTGTGCCCAAAATGGCGGCAGTCCACTTTTGAACTAAAACGCATAAAAGTGTTTTAATTTAAAAGCACACTGCCTCCATTTTATCCACACTACAACTGCAAGCAATGCAGTGCTGTGTGCATTAGCTTGCGTGCAGAGCAGATTTGATTAATCAAGTCTGCTCCAATGCGCTGGATCTCTGGCACATCCAGCCATGAAAATGTATGTGTAAAATGCCCCAAGAAGCGAAGTGCTAACTGCACCCGTCCAGCCATAGTCTTAGGAGATGTGTTGCCTCAGATATCACTATGAAAAATAGAAACTACCCTCTCTGCCTATATGCTCCCCACACAAGCTTGGTTGTGTCAGAGGTTACTTTGTTTGGGAGAGGTTAGAGTGTAGGTTTCTATCACTTCAAGCCTCCACCCTCCTGTTCCATGTGAGACAGTATGTTCACAGCTTCCACTGCGAAACATGGTCCCAGGCAGTGTGTACTAGGGCATAAAGAACTATCGTATGTATCAAAATTTTACTCCTACGCACTAAGGTCTTCTTTTTTAATTTCACAGGTGTAGCTATTTTTCTGTTCAGCTTTCAGACTGAACTTGTGTATTAACAGGCAAATGACAGAGGCAAGATCACTTGTACATACAGGAATTATATAAAATAGTCTTGCATGTGTAATAAGAAATCATAAACCATCCTGTTTCACTCAAGTTGAATTTAGCAGTGAACAAAAGTTGTTGCCATTTAATAGGTGTATGGGGACATATGTAAAATGGTTTGGTTGTTTGTAGGCCTGCTGATACTAAACGAAGTATTCCCATCACAAAACCATACTAACAGTGCTGTTTGGCATCCTTATTATTAGCAGCCCCAACAAGGATATCAAGGTATAATATCACCTACAAAAAACTTTTTCTCCCTAGAGGTGGTGTTTACCATGTCCAAATTGATGAATGTTGGCAGAGTAGTGTAAGGACTTGCATTGCTGCCAAGTATAGAATTTCTGCTGATGAATGGAGGATTTTGACCTCCAAGGCTGTTGGTCAGCAGCTTTTAAAAATGACTGGAAGCATTATGCTGAATGAGCCCTGTTGGTCTTCATGGAGAAGAGAATCCAAAAGAAAATCATATAATGTATAGAATACTTCTTTCCTGTTTAGCTTTGGAAATGGAATTGATTATCACCAGTTAATCTCTTATGATAGTCAGACGATAACTACTTTCCTGTATTGGTTGATTTCAATGAGTAATGGATTGATTTCTTCTACAGACCTGTGCCCATGTAGTTGGGAAAGATGTAAAAATAATCATGCTGGATCTAAGGTGATGTGGAAGGAAGATAAAACCTCCTACCTAACAGGTGCCCAAAATAGTAAAAATGGTTGTCATGTTTTCCTACAATGTTTTCAGGAAGGACTGATGTTTTATATTTATATATTTTACATTTAATGATTTGATATTTATTGCTCTTGCCCATTTTGAAGCTGTTTTGTTGCTCTGTCAAGATAGAGTTCAGAATGTCATTAAATCGGGATCTGCAAATGTATCTGAAATAATATGAGACCGCAATAAAGTGAACTTCAAATAACAAATGATGATGCTGATGAAACTGGTACAGTGCTTCTGAGGTCACTTTGCCTTGCATTAACTTCGCTCTGATCTACAGATTTTTAATAATGGCTTGTCATATCTTCCAGGTATGTGGATCTTTAGTGCGTATATATTAGGTTACAAATGTCAATAGGTCAATCTCAGACAGCTTAGGCCATAACTGTCTCCTCACAGCTGCAGAAGTCATAATTTCTTTAATAATTTTTGGACCTTCCAAGACACCCAAGATGAATTTTAGCATGGCTAAGAGATCTGTCTCAGGTTAAAGAGGGGAAGAAGTTTACTAAGTATAAAAATTTTGTTCCTACACAGGAAGCTTCTATAAACATTTGTTAAGATCTCCTGCCTGCTCTCAATGGCTGCACCACCCAGCCCAGCTCCCAGCTCTTTGGAGAAAAAAAAAAAAAAAGCCCCAACTCACCGGGTGCTGCCAGACGGAGGGGCAATCCCCGCTGCCCCCCCACTGCTCCACGCAATGTCAGGGGCTCTGCCATGAGCCCCCTGACCCTTGCCCGCTCCCCCCATGGCTGTTCTTCCCATCCCAGCTCCCAGCCCTTTAAAGAGACAAAAAAAAAAAAAGCCCCAACACACTGGCTCCTGCCTGGCGGGGGGTGATCCTCACCGCCCCACACTGTGTGGGGGGCTCTGTCACGAGCCCCCAGAAGCCCCAAGGCCACTGCAGCAGCCAGTGAATCGTGGGAGGGAGGGGGTGGTGTTTTTTCTTAAAGGGCTGGTGCTGGGGTGGGTGGGGCAGCCATGGGGGGCTGGGGCTGGGAGAGTGGGCGGGGTCAGGGAGTGGAGGGAGGGGGGAGCAGGCAGGGGATGGGGCCTGGCAGGGGTCCTCCCATGGTCCCCTCCCTCCTTCTCCAGCCTCCCTTCCCCCATCCCCTACTTACCAGCTCGAAGTCTGTGTCCAGCTCATTGCTGCAGCCAGCAGGGACTGCCTGAATTCCCGAAGCTCTCCAAATCTTTTCCAAATCAATTTGGAGAGCTTCGAATTGATTCAGACCTTTTTAATTTGACCCCTGATTCGATTTGGATTTGGAGATTTGGCCACTAAATCAGGCTGAATCTCCTCCGAATCAAATCAGCACCCAAAGTTTCGCACAGCTGTACTGCAGTGTCATGGTTTCGCAATGAAAGTCCCAGTCCAGCCTAACTGGAAAAGTTGAAATCAGGAGTGGGCAAAATATGGCTTGTGAGCTGGATCCGGCCCATGGAGTGATTTTCGCCTGGCCTGCAGTGAGTCTCTTAGCCCCACCAGGCAGCACAGGGGCACCCCCGTGCCAAGCCACCCTGCAGCTCACACTGGGATGCCCATGTGCTGGCAGCAGCCTTCATCCCCACCAGCTTGGGGTGGGGTGGTGCGGGGGCAGCAGCAGCCCCAGTGAGATTGCATCTGGGGCCAGAGCCAGGGGCCAGTCTCCATGGAGACAATGTACGGCCAGGCAGGGAGCAGTATCCAGGGCTGGGAGCCAGTCTCCAGGGAGACTGTGCACAACCAGGCAAGGAGCTGTGGAATCAGTGGTCAGGACCCAGCCGGCGCCAGGGGAAGCATGCAGCACTGGGACACCCCTGTTTTATGCCAATCTGCAGCTTACCCCAGGATGCTCATACTGTGGTGGGAGCCCCCAGCCCCTCCAGGTCCTGGCCACTTTTCCAAGTGATGGAGTCGCTGCCAGGTCCACCTCCCTTCCTCCCTTTCCTGTAGGCTGCATACCCTGGGTTGCGGGAGGGGACAGGTGAGTAGGGAATAGGAGGCTAAGTTTTCCCCCACTTGGTGGGCTTGGCCTTGACACGTGACTGTCTCCTGCCCCCTCTTTGTCCGCCTGAGCCTCCTCCATGGGAGTCACAGCCCTCCTCCCTCTATGGGTGCTGCAGCCCCAGTAAAGCTTGGGGGTGGCTTCCAGCTCCACCTTGACTCCATGCTGTCACCACCCCAAGATAGCAGCCCTGGATGCAGCTCCTGGGAGCCATGCAGGCAGTGTGTATGGGTGAGGAATGACCACAGTGAGGAACTGTGGTCAGGGCCAGGGCTGGGATCATGGGACAGTAATAGCGTAGGGCCAGGGTGGGGTAGAGCTGCCCTCTGCTCCCTGGATGGCCCTGCCTGCAGAGCCCATGCCCACCTGTCCTGCTCCTGAGCACAGCTACCTGGAGCTACCACACTGGGAGCTTTTGTTAGTTGTTGGGGTCAGGGGAGGCAGGTGAGAAGGGAGTTGCTGACAGCCTATATGACAGGTTACCAAGACAGCACATGTGGTGCTTGAGCCCAAATAATTGTCAGCTCCTGGTTTAAGTGCACTGCTGAAGTAGCTCCTATAAAGGTAACATTTTGAGCTTTTATAAATGTGCATGGGGCCACTTTTGAGCAACCATTCCTTCCAGCCCTTTGATGGGACCACAAGAGCCCAGTGGGTCAGCAGAGCACAAGAACTATAAATGAAGTACTAATTTGGTACCCACATTCATCTGTTTTTGTGAAAACAGGCAGGACTGGCTTACTGTGATGATAAATTGATGCTTCCATTCCATTAGCATCTCTGAAAATCAAGACTATTCTGTGGGTGTCAGAATGTGGCATGAAAATTAAAATGCTGTACCTGGCAAGTAAAGAGTTTGGACACTAATATTGTACTGTTTGAGTGAATTGTGCTATTTCAAACAGTAGACTAGGGATTCCTAACCAGACTGCAGTGACACCCTGGGGTGCTTTGAGATCCTTTCAAGGGTGCCAGAGGGTGCCACGCAATGTTAGCACAAGTTTACAGCTGTGATTCAGAAAAATTTGCAAATACAAATCCATAGGTATGGTCTTTCTGAGTTCTTTGGCAACAGAAAAAAATGCTCTGCTATTCTTCTGTAGCCAAAAAAGAGTAAAAACTAAGAGCTTGCATTTTCCAAAGGATGCCTTGAGTCTAAAAGGGGTGCCTTGAATGTAAAAAAAGTTGAGATCCACTGCAGTAGGCCTTTTCCCTTTAGTATATTGTTGCTGTTATTATTGCAGTACTAAATTTGGGCCACAAGAGGGTGCATTAAAAGCAATAATAATGAGCCTATTTGAGAACACATACTTTGTAAAAGAAAAGAATTGGCAAGTAGCATATGGGAGATTTATTCAAAAAATACATAGTATCCAAGTAATCAGAGCTCTTATTATGAAAGATGTTGGAATGAAATTATAAAGATGTATTTATTCCTGAATATATTCACAGTAATGTGCTAAAGGGTATATGAAGATAAAGCAATTTAAAAGCATTTGCGGTGAACGATGGATGGGCCAGCTTCATCATATTCCTGTTTGCTAATCCACATCTGCTGGAAAGTAGACAGAGAGGCAAGGATAGAACCACCAATCCAGACAGAGTATTTACGCTCAGGAGGAGCAATGATCTGTTTAAGAAAGAAACAAAAATACAACCTTCTGTTATGGAAGAAACATATCTGGTGAACAAAGATACCAGATGACAGTTAAACCTTTTTGGACAATCTGAAACCTAATGGCATCTCCTGCATTTCATTTAGCCATAGAAGTATGCACCATATCAAATCAGTAAATCCACAAACATTTTCACAAAATTTTGACAAAACCATCTTGCTGTTCTTCATTGAAATTTAAACAGTTTGTCCAATTTTGATGAGCTCTAATAGGTTAAAAATAATGGCACTGCACTGTACCTTGATTTTCATAGTGCTGGGAGCCAGAGCAGTGATTTCTTTCTGCATCCGATCAGCAATGCCTGGATACATTGTTGTACCACCAGACAGGACGTTGTTTGCATAAAGGTCCTTTCTGATATCAATATCACACTTCATGATGCTGTTGTAAGTGGTTTCATGTATACCAGCAGACTCCATGCCTGAGAGGGTTATAGCAGAACACTGAGAATAAGCCATATGTAAATAGTCATAAAACTTTTAAGTAGACCTACAAAAACTAATTGGCACTTTTGCTTGGAAGACACCACTCCCCAGGGCTTGTACAAACCTGTGGAATGTCATTTTGCAGCTGGCTAAGCTTTTAATTATTCAGAAGCTATTTGGGACCACAGACCTTTTATTGAATAGCCATTCATTTTAAAAGAAAGCAAGAGGAGCTGGGACAAGAGTTATGTCTCCATTTTTCCATCCTATTTTAAATGGACTTAAGAATTCCATTTATGGTCACACTGACTCTTGAAAAACTAACCCAGCTCACAGTTGGAATAGTCATAGTTCTGTCTTTGTAACCATAGCTATGTAACTACTTTAACTACTGCTGGTCCAGAAACTTCATTTGATGCCTAGCATCCTGTACTCTGGTCAGTAATTCTTGACAAGGGGGTTGTCATACCCTTGGGATGCCTTGAATACCCAAGGGTGCTATAGAGTGCCATACAATGTTAGAACTGTTAAGTGTACCAAAACGATTCACAAGATAAACCCAGAGATTATGAAATAAGAATCCATAGTGTTAAAAACATGCTGACCTACTGTGGTCTTGCTGAGCTGTTTGCAACAGAAGAATTGCTTATTATTTTTCTGTTGTCAAAAAATGAGTAAAAACAAAAAAAGCTGGCATTTTCTGAGCGGTGCTTTGAGTCTAAAAAGGTTGAAAAGCACTGCTCCAGCCAGTTCATCAGCATGACACATGTGCCGTAACTTTTTTTTAAGGCACAAACAGCAAAGCCTATATCTTATTTGGTCTAAATTCTACTTATGCCTCTACATATAATTACATACCAGGCACACTGAGACAGAAGACTTTCCTTTCTGACAAGGGTACCACTCTGGCAAGCCTAGTCTGCCTGCCAAGGAGATTCAGGCCTCCATTGCCAAGAGAAGTGATATGAGTCCTAGCAGGCTCTAAGGTAAACAGAACCAAGAGCACCTTCCACCTCTTCTGTTTTGTTTTTTTTTAATTTGACCTATTTATATATGGAGCCAGAAAGAGACTAGCAAGGAGTCTGGTTCTGTAGCTCAATGAGCTGGGCACCAGACCTGAAATGAGGTAAGCCCTGGTTTCTAGGCCTTCCTCCCACTCTTAGCTGTCCATTTTACTGGCTCATTATTGAATGCAAAATACAGGGACACTCCATCTTGGCTTGGGAAGGGAAAAAGGTCAGAACCTAGGTCCCATTCCCTTTTGGGTCAGTGCCCAGTTGGCTAAGCAACTGAGTCAGTCACCTACCTGCCTCACCTTCTAGTTCCATGCATCGTTCTCCTTTGGCTGCCCAGTGAATCAAGTTTAACATTAAGAGGAGTAAGAAGGTATACTGGGTAATGCCTAACCAAGGACCTTGAGCTGGGATGTGGAAGATGTGGGCGCAAACCTTGTCTGAGTGATGGGGGTCGTAAAATCTTGATCTCCCAGGCAGGTGCCCCAGTTATTGAAGCAGGACATATATGGTATTACATATACTATTTTTTGTGACGTATATAGTATTACAGAACTCCCCAACTAAGTTAGTCACATAATACTTCACCCATCCAAAGGTGACTTGTAGGAGGTCTGCCGACCCCAAACCTACCAGAATCCTTGTGTAGAAGATACATAGTTAAAAAGCTGGTGAGTTAGATATATTTATCCTCTTTTATGCCTTGTTTTCTCTAAAGTGCTTTTGTTTTAAAGATATAATATTTTGTTCTCAGAAAATTGGTTACTGGGAGAATTATGATTCCAACCCCAGAGAAGTGGTAGCTGGAGACTTAGGACCTGAGCAAAGATGTGGTCAAAGTGCAATTAGCTTGGTAACTTTGGCAACTTCATTAGGAAAACAAGAAAAACTGAAATGGATTTTGACTGTCCAGTACTGCATAGCATCTTAAGGAATTCATGATCAATGAATGACGAACTTGACAAAACAGAAATATCATCTCTGGGCCAAGGTATGTTGTGCTGACACTAGGTGTATAGGTGGGTAATAGTCTGAGAAAATGAAGTCTTATTCCCTTCTGCCAAAGTTGACCTTGGGGCATTTTTAATTGTCTATATAGAATCTTCAGTGTGCATCAACTTCTGATGTAAGGAACAACTTGTTAGCCCATATTTGTCAGAGCTATTAAGGCAGGGGTGGGCAAAATACAGCCCATGGGCCAGATCCGGCCCATCAGACCATTCTGTCCAGCCTGCAGAACCCCTAAAAAATTTAGAAAATCTTTATCTGCTCCTGGTTGTCGGCAGTAGGACCCAGGGGGAGCTAACAGGAGCCCAGCTCCACCCACTCCCAGCCATTTCCCTTTCTCTTGCCCCCACCCTGCTCCAGCACCACATGGTTCCCAGCTGCATGGCCAGACTGGGGAACACAGGGGCCCCACTGGTATGGAAGTGTGTGCGCACACAGGCAGGATCAGAGTGCGCATGCATGTGTGTGTGTTTAGGCAGGGGCAGTGTTTGCATGTGTGTGTGCAGGCAGGAGCAGTGTGTGGGGGTGTGTGTGTGTAGGTAGGGGCTGTGTGTGTCGGCAGTGTGTGTGTGTTCGTAGGACGAGTACCCCCCACACACACATACCATACACGTGCACCTACACCCCCCCTTGCACTGCCATACACAGATCCCCACAACCACACCCCCTCACACACCCCAGCCACCCTCCCTTCATACACAACCCCCAACAAACCCCATACCCACCCACACCCGATTATATAAACACACACACACACCCCACACACCTATACCCACCCCCCACAATATACAAGTGTGAGACGTCATTTTAAGCTATTGTGCAATTACCTCTATGTACACTACACAAATACATGTGAACCAGGGCAAAAATATTTTTTAAATCAAATTAATGAATGTTTTAGATGTTCACTTTTTACAATATAATTTGGTATTCTTCTGGTTCCAAGATAGCAAAACCCCATACTGAAAGGAGTACTTCCGGGGGCAAGGGGAGGGACTTCTGGTGGCAAAAGCCAGGGATTAGGGGGGTGAGACTTCTGATCCCAAGATGGCAACCAGGGGGTGGGGCACCCATCAAGGGGCAGGGCTACCCATGCAGCCCTCAACAGCTCACCAAAACTCAGTAAGCGGCCCACAGCCTGAAATAATTGTCCTCTCCTGTATTACAGTGTAGTAGTAGCTAGCTGTATTGTGTGAAGCAGCATTCATCCATATGTGGGTGGGCAGGAACGAGTGCTTTTTGTTTTTTCTGGAAAGAGTCTATGAGCTGCT
>NW_005842349.1:200043-219208 GCF_000455745.1 Alligator sinensis | reverse complement strand
TGAACCATGACTAGATGTTAGCTCCAGCTCATGAATGGTGTGCTATAACAATTTCGTTACTAGAACATATGCACCTGTGTATGCTGAAGTGAATGTGTTGCAGGGAACAGATGAGAGTTACAAGAGCCCAGGGACAACAAGATAGTTACTGCAACATAAATTACCAATGAAAGACATCAATTAACTTACCAATGAAGGAGGGTTGGAACAGGGTCTCAGGGCAGCGGAAGCGCTCATTACCTATGGTGATCACTTGACCATCAGGCAGCTCATAGCTCTTTTCAAGAGAGGAGGAAGTGGCAGCAGTGGCCATCTCATTTTCAAAGTCCAAGGCCACATAACACAGCTTCTCCTTGATGTCACGGACAATTTCACGCTCAGCTGTTTAACAGGGTATGGGAATGAAAATCTTGTTTTTCAACAGATCACTGTATCTAAGCAGCCCTTACACAGTATTTCCTTTCAAAGATAGTCATTTAGTAATGTCAAATGGGAATCTTACATTCTTCTCCATTTCTTTATGCTTCTATACAATACTAGAATAGCCAATGATCCTTGAAGGCTATCACAAATTTTACACACAAAGCAAATCTTGTCCTTGGTTAGGACTGGTTCTTACCAGTAGTCACAAAGGAATAGCCACGTTCTGTCAAAATTTTCATGAGGTAGTCTGTTAAATCTCGGCCAGCTAAATCCAGACGCATGATGGCATGAGGCAAAGCATAGCCTTCATAAATTGGCACATTGTGGGTGACACCATCTCCGGAGTCGAGCACAATCCCTTTGAGAAAACAATACAGATGTAATTTGCCTTCAGATTGCGCCCTCCCCCCAAAAGTAATTTGCCTTCAGATTGCCCCCCCCCCCCCCCCCCAACATGCACAAACACACACACACTTTTCTTTTTTAAACTATTTAAACTTCCCACTCCCTCACCTCACCTACCTGTTGTACGTCCAGAAGCATACAGGGACAATACAGCTTGAATGGCCACATACATGGCTGGTACATTGAATGTCTCAAACATAATCTGAAAAGAAACAAAATACTGAATTAGTGGAACTCTATGACTTTCTTCATTTGAAACAAAATATTAGAGAAAAAAGGAGGCTGAAATAGATTCCTGTAAATTGTACTCTAACTTCTATACATTTCTCATATTTGTTCATATGTATGTTCTTGCTTTCACTCTCTCTCATATATGCACATTGACAGAGGGGCTGAGATTGTACCACCATATATTAATCAATATGTATTATTTGTTTTAAGCCCAACTCCGCAAAGACTGTAGGTGGGATTTAAGTGCCAAAATCCAAAATTATAATCCTCAGAACCTTGCTCAACTTCTACCTTACCCTGGACCTTCCAGAACTTTGTAGGTATCTAACATTGTATGTTAGAGGTTCCCAGATGCCTAAACTCTGCTTCTGGACATAACCAGAAGTACCTGCATCTTAGCAGGACTAAGCAGCTTGACATTTGTTTAATGCTGAAGCCTAATCAGTATCTGCAAAACAAATATTCTGCCTATATCACCTGAAGCATTCAAATAACACATGTACTCCTGTGTAGGTCTCTTTTTGAGGTTCCCAACTTTCCTTATGTATCGTATATGGATCTAAAGGCTGTGAATTCCACCATGGGGGGCCTATATGCTTAACATTAAGATGCTGTAATGCTGAGCATAGCAGTGACTAAGTCCATTTGTGGCTGTGGTTCCCACAGGTTTCATCAAATAGTTGATAACAGTCCATGCTTATTTGCAGCACCTAGTAAGAGCAACAATCTATTACTAGCAATATTTCTCCCTAGTAACAATTTCCATGTGTGTATTCAAATAATACTACCTATAACAGCGACAGCTGCTTAGGAGCAACATACACACTAGGTCACCAGCATGTCACTACAAACAGGTATCAACTGCACCAGAACTTTTACTGTTAAAAAAACCCAAACAAAACCCAAACCACACATTTTCATATTCTACTTTTTAACTGATCATGTCCATATTCAGAGTTGAGTGAAAAGATCTGTGGACAAAAACATTAAACCAAGCAGTATGACTAGTGCACATTTTGTTTCTAAAACGGTCTAGGACCAAGCAATGTAAAAGAAGCATTGCTCATTAAAGGGCAACAGTCTTTCACTTCAAGCCAGTTTGAAAAGCTGAACTTCAAAAACATATTAATTGGCACCCGTCTTTTGTAAAAAAGTTCAAACTACAAAAATAAGCAAATTGGACAACTGGCCACCTTGCATCCCCTTGCTTCCATGACAGATTCATTGCCAGGGATATCAACAACATGACAGTAAAACTGTTGCAAGTACTCCAAGTGATCCTGTTAAAACCATGCTTAAGCTACAAAGCTTGAAATTATTTCAGTGAATATTTCTCATTGCTGTGTTCAGTTTGATCTTATGATGTAAAATCCTTTCACCAAGTTATAGCTTTTAAATTATTTTAAGTTATATTTAGGAAATCCAATTAAAACAGGTTAAAGCATAGACACTTAGTTTAATGCAGCAGCCCAACCTCTAACTTACTGTGGAGTTGCGAGATGGGTGATTGCTCATGTGATTCCCTGTGTCCCAATGTGTATCATTTGTTTCTTGTCTCATGTTATCTGATACCTCCAATTGTACATTGCTCTGTGCATAAGTGAAGCAACTTAGCCTTTGTCAGTATTCTGTAATGCCAATATAATGTTCCTTAAAGCAATGTAATTACCTGTGTCATTTTCTCTCGGTTGGCTTTGGGATTCAGTGGAGCCTCAGTAAGCAGAGTTGGATGCTCTTCAGGGGCGACTCGTAATTCATTGTAGAAAGAATGGTGCCAAATCTAAAAACACGGTGAAAAGAGGCAAAGTGAAGAAATATCATCAACCAACAATTTGTAACCGAAGTGTCACGACTTCAGACTATGCACAAAATAGTCAGAATCACAGGTTTGGAAGAGACCTTCAGGATCAATGTTCCCATTGCCTCACAACTGCAAGTGCTTCTAGCAGTAGATGTTGGCTAACAATATTTAACAGGCCGCTGTCCTAAGTGGCTATGACTGAATGTCGAAGTGACTGTGAAAAATGTTTGCTTTTACCACCGATACTTTATATATAGTAACTTATTTGGAAGACCTCCGTGTGTGTGTGTGTGTGTGTGTGTGTGTGTGTGTACACTGATTTCCAAAACCAATTCTGGGTTTTGTGAAAAATGCACAAAGCAGCCAGCCAGCTGAAAGAACCTGGACCAGTTGGTCAAGAAAAAAAACGTATTTCAGATGGAAAAGAGAAACATCCATGAGAAAAAAAAATGGTACTGGTGGACAAATTCAAAGCTAACATTACTCTTTTTTGATGGAATGAATTATGAATGAAAGTGGCATCCCTCTGGGCAATGCTCAGTTCTTGATGTTCACAACTGGTCTTCACTACAGTATTTTGTAATGCTTTCTAGTGAACATTAGAATCAATGATGTATGAATTCCCACCTCAGCCAGGAGCCATTTAGATGTTTTATGCCAGGAGTAATTAGCAAGGTACACACATCACACAGAACAATGATGAGCTGTAAAGTGATGCATAAATGCTAACAAGTACTAGTTCAGCTTCAGTTGTTAGTAATTTTCTCATGTGAAATAAAATACTACTAGATATCATGACACTGTGATACAATTAATGTTCTAATCTTTTACTCCTGTACTGAAAAATTCTATCTACACCTGACACAAGCTTTCAAATGTTGAAATACCTTCTCCATGTCATCCCAGTTTGTGATGATCCCATGTTCTATGGGGTATTTCAAGGTCAGGATACCTCTCTTGCTTTGAGCTTCATCACCTACGTAGCTGTCTTTTTGACCCATACCAACCATCACTCCCTAAAAAATGACATAAATAATGTAACCCTTAGTTGTGAAATAAACCAATAACATCACTTTCCAGACTAATGACATTGCTTACAAAACATGTGTTTAATACTAATACCAGAACCATCATTTTTATTAATTGTAATGTGGAAAAAATGAAAAAAAAATTGCATTGCATCTTCAATTTATTTACAATAATACTTCATAAATCTCAGGACTTCAGATTCTTATTAAAGTCATTTTAAATTCATCACTATAATGCAAAATAAGTAGTTACATTTTTAATGATTATCTGATACATACTTTTAGTAATCAGTAAAAAGCATATCAGTTGCATTGAAACATTGGAATGCAGTAACTAAAGCTATATAATGCCATCTAGTGGTAAGCAATGAGCAATATATTTTTTAAATTTCTCTTATGCTTTCTCTACGTACATTTTTCCCTCCATATTAAAAATGTTACAACTTTGAATCAAGCAAGTATAACTGTTGCTGATTTAATTACTTGTCTTATCAGAATAAGATAATTATATACTACAGACCTCTGCTTCTTCACTGATCCTTCTCAGAAAGAGATGGCTTTGATCCAGTATTTTGCATTAGGTATCCAGTGGAGTGACAGCGCTGTGTCTCATGCAAAGCTAGCAATGAATTATACTAGAATGCTGTTTTCAGCTGCCTACTGAACTGAGAGCATCACTTTCATTACAGTTAAACTGCTGGTTTTTTGCACAATGAATTCCATCAATACACTGTTTGCAGAAAGTGATAATCTGAATTATAGTAATGCCCAAAAGTTCATAGTAGGATATGGACCCTGTTCTAGGTAATGCACAAACACAGAAGCAGAGACTGTTCAGTCATAGCAAAATTTAACTAACATATAATCATGTGACTGCAGCACAGCTTTGATTTAAACCAAACAAAACACACCCCCCCCCGGTAAACTGACACTAATCTGTGGGGGAACTTCTGCCAGTACAGGAATGTCACTAGATCATGTGAGTGACCCCACAGATAAATGCTTATGACCCTCCCGCTACAAGCACTTAGATTTGGGGTCACACACATTCTTTTGACAATATAAGGCACTTTTAACTTAACAGAAGCCCAGCAGTGTTGTGCAAAGACGTGTCTGGTAAGTGAAGGGATTTCAAAATCAGCAGTTGCTTCAGTTTGGGTAACTCTCACTACTCTGTCAGAGACAGAACAGATGTATTTCAAAACTTTAACAAGTGACTTTTTTCAGAGTTGGAGACAAAACCAGGAAAAGTATATCTTCTTTGCAGGTGCAGCTGCTTTTGGTTGCAGCCAAATTAAATTACTGGTTTCCTCTCCATTGCCTCGAGTGTGCTCTGCAACCAGTTGCTAATGCAGCACTACCCTAAAGCTAGTCTACATGGCTACTAAGGATTCTCCCAGCACTAGATTCTTGGGTGATGAAGAGCCACTAAATAACCAAGCTACCTTGTCATATTACAAATATGGAGACTAAAAAACTGGCTTATTGAATATTTCTGTCAAGGAGAACAAAGTGTAAAATATTTTAATGTTATTTCAGGGATAAAAGTGCAGAATTTTGGGAGGGTTTGGGGCTGTTTGCTACCAGATTCTGTGGTGGTCAACATGTTTACAAACATTTCTGCATGATTTTTAACCAGTTTCACTTGCTAGGACAGCAAGGAAGCCAGCAGCCAAAATATTAGTTGAGCTAATGTCAAGGCAAAACATAGAAGAAAGTGATATTGAAAGCTTTTCTGAAAAAGACTCCTCCCATGAGAAGTTAGGTCATATCCTAATACAGGTATGCACACCTTGAGGGGATGCCTTGTTTCAGCTTGTCCTAGAGCATTAAATATCCTAAAATAGAACAGCTTGCAGCTATACCACACTGTCGGTCAATTTGCTAGTTTCATACTAAAAAGGATTGAGGCAGGTATGTTCTTAGATCGGAGACTCCCAAGGCAGCACTGGGAGCTGTGGTTAATGATTCTCCTGCTTCTGCGTCACTTCTAACTCCTTTAATTCTATTACAGCCCATAAAATCCACCCTGCTGTACTTAAGTAATGGAACTGGTAATTTACCTGGTGCCTGGGACGACCCACAATGGAAGGGAAAACTGCTCTGGGAGCATCATCTCCAGCAAAGCCAGCCTTACAAAGTCCTGACCCATTGTCACAAACCAGTGCAGTGCTATCCTCTTCCTCACACATCTTCTGTGTCAATGTCTTCGGGCCTTTCGGGCAAAAATGGTCCTATAAACAAAACAGAAAAATTCTGCAGACATTTGCACAAGCCTAGAAGACAGACAACCACCTGAATGGACTGGTATTGATCTGCACAGGCAGGGCAACCATTCTGAGCAAGAATATCGTTAAAAGACAGCTTACAATAAAATGTCTCCTTTGAAACTTTAATTTGAAATAATGACCCTTATATAACACCAGTTCTGTAGGAAGGGGTGAGTGGTTGTTTCCTTGTAGCAGTGGCATGCAACAGTTCAGTGGTATGCAACGGATTTCATCCTCCAAAATTGGGAGCGCCTTGCAGGACAGATAGAGTTTTAAAACTTTAGGAGAGTTCAAATTCACTGCTCAAATGGATAGCTATAGGAATGAAAAGGTCTTCTATATCAGGTACAATGTTCACTCAACACTGAAGAGGAAAGTGTTTGCTAGCAGTTTATAATGTGGGGGAGAATCTTTTGAATAGAGTTGGATCAAGTGTCTGGCTCAGAGGTCTCTGTGAATAGGTGTTTAAAGCTATAACTGAGATAGTAAAAGCTAAAGATACATTCACTAAGAACCTCAAGCAATGAGGTGTTGCAAATGGAGAATAAAGTGGGAGTCAGATTAGAGGGATCTTCGATGTATGGGAAAGGAAGTATAGAACAGCTAGTCTCGAGTGAAAAGGGAACGCTCTCCAGATGCTCCTCTTTTGAGCTGGGCTGTCATTCTGCTGAAGAGTAGTCTAAAAGAGACACCGCAGCAGTTTTCCTGTAAGCTGCATAGATGCTGGTTTCCAGGAGAAAAGACAATACAGAAATCCTAATCTAAGTGCTGCAGGTACTGGTCTTAATTGGAAAAAGTGAGGGGAGATGCAGTTGTCCTCAATTATGTATGTTTGAGGGAAAGGAGGCTATGTCTGTTTAAGCATTTACTCAATGGAGCAGATCTTAGCTACCATGAATGAACAGTCCGGTTTGGAACAAACCATTTCCTAATTAGGAAATAGACTTCCAAGTGTCTGTTTTCGGAATGGAGTTTGGAGGTCAAGGGGTTGCTCAAAGCAGTGCAGCCCGGGCTGTGCCAAAAATCACTTGTGGGAGGAGGGGAAGGGAATGCAATGTTTCAGAGCTTAGGAGATTCTAAATGAAAACCATATTTAGTAATAAAGCATAAAAGTTGAAGAAATCCAAGCTGACTGATTTCAGGCAGGCCTCTCTGCCACCAGCCAGCTCTCAACCGCTTAGGACTGCTGCAGCGTGCCATACTAACATCTTACAGTAGGAAATCTAGCACAATACCATGGGATAAAGTACCCTCTCCAGCTCAGGTGGGTAAAATAGAAGTTTACTTGTTAGTCATCCTGCTCCTGTGTGCGTGTGTGTGTGTGTCAGAGAGACAGAGAGAGAGAAGCGCTGGCAGCACCAGGCCCTGCAGCTGACTGTTAAATGATTCCAGTCTCATGGGGAGCAGTCCACTTGTAACCTGTTCCTTTCAATGAAATGTTTGGTATTTTGCAACCCACGGTCATTTTCTGTATGCAGACCCAGAGGAGCAAACAGACATTATATCATTCCAGACAGTAGCAATAATGTTTTTCACATTCTCCCCCCATTTAAAAGCATATTTTCAAAGCATTTTCCTGTCTAAAGTAATTCTACACCATTGAAACAAATCTATGGAAAAAAAACCTAACCCAGTCACTTCTTATAGTTAGACCTAGGAACTAGATTCAATCCAAAGCAGATATAAGTAAATTTAGCTTATTGTTCTCAAACAAAAACAATAATTGAAATATTATTCAATATTCCTTTAAGATTGGTTTCCTGTCAATGTTATACGTGAAATGACTAGGCTGAACTGTAAAATATCTTATAAATAAAGGTTAATATAAACACCATAGTCATTTTAACCAGTGCTGTTTTAAAATGAAATGTGAGCAAATAATACCAGAACACTGCATCCTACTGAACAGCATCTGTTATTAATAAACTTTTATTAATAAGTGCTGATGAAATCTGTAAGTCACACTGTTCATTCATTGCCACTTACCCTGAGAGTTCTTTGCTGGGGACGGCTCTTCTAGGATGGTGCACTCTGCATCTGTAAGCCGTTAGGTTATATAGCTCCTTGCCTAGTTCCCCTCCCACTGACTTCCCAAACAAGGAACAGAGAAGAACTAAGAGATGGCGCTGAAGTCTAACAGAGCCATATAGGGACCTCAACACAAAAATCTCTCATCTGGGTGGCCGCAGACCTTGGGTCTCTTCCACTGCATTCCGCTGTACTACTTACGAAACAGGAGGAGGCTTCAGCTGGGTAAGATAAACACGTTAAAACTTCAGGGCTAAAATGCACTGAGAGATACTGTAGCAGTGACAAACGCCCACTGTTGGAGTGAGTGTTCAACAAAAAAAAAGATGCACATGCCTACGTAGTAGCACAGAAGCATAAGGAGTGAAGAGGAAGGCTTCTAAAACACACTCACTCCCCCTTGTGTGAATTCATTAAAGCTTAGTTGGCAAAAGCAGTGAAACCGATTGTGGTAAGCAAACAAATTGCTGTATCTTGCCACCAACATTCTTTAAAGTGTTCTCTTTTTTACTCTGGTACTCTGAGCATTGTTAGAGAGTAGATATCTGGAAGATATCTTGCCCATCTCTCTGAGGTATGGAGTTATGTAGGGCACAGTACAAACACTTTGATTTGCAGAAGTTGCAGAACTAAAGTAAGAAAATGATAATCCTTTGGGAACAAGTTTGGGGGTGGGTTTCCTTCTCTGCTACCAGCCTTCCCCTCCCTTCCCCATCAAGTTTATTTCAAAATATTGTAAATGCCAAGCAAATTCTTTTAGTTCCACACATTTGGTGTGTTAAATTTATATGTCAGGCACCAGTGCCATAGTAAGGGGGAAGGGGCAGGGAGGTGAGTAGGTCGATGGCCCCAGGCACCAAAGCAAAGGGGTGCCAACAGGCGCTGCCCAGCTGGGGCAGGGCACAGGATGGAGCCATAAGCAGGTCGTTTCGGGGGCACGGGGATGGGGGAAGGGTGGCTCCCACCCCTGTGTGCACTCCTGGCAAGCAGGGGACAGCGTGTGCCCCCCCGCCCCGGTTAGGTGCACGGAGTGAGGGCGGACTGCTGCTGCAGGCTTTGCCTTAGGCACCAAACTTTGTTGCTATGGCACTGTCAGGCACTCTCATGATAACATCCATTCCATCTGTGATCCCCTAACTAGTTCTGCAACCATTGAATTTTGGTGAATAGAGTAAGAATTTGTACTTACATACTGGAAGCTTATTTTCAGAAAATGATTAGATTTACAGCTGTGGCCAGCTGTTCTCTAGCCAGGCAGGCTTTCGTGCAGAACCTTTATGGTCAACACACCTTTGCTGTCATGCTGGTACTGAAGAAAGACCAGAAACAAAATCGATAATTTAACCATGTACAATTTAACTGTTATAAAATTCAAAATGGTCCAAGCAAAAAGCTATCAAAGGTCTACATTGATAACCCTAATGAGATTTCTGCTTTATGAGCTTTCTCCTGTAACTGGCTGTGTACCTGTTGTGTGTGTGAGTTTGCTGTTTAATCATGCCATCTTAATGCAGGGAAAGCTCCCATAAGGCCTCATTAGGAATTTTTCTCATGTAAAGATTTAAGGATTTAGGTAAATAGTACAGATAGCAAATGGACAAACACTAAGGACTGAGAATGAAACAAACAGGTCTGAAAAGAATGTATCTTGTAATGGAAGGAAACTTTTGAGGGTGAGACATTAACAAATTGTGGCATTTTGTAAGGCTTTTTTATTTCCTTTGCCTATCAGCATGGTGTCCGGGCACATGATATAGAAGAAAAAAACCCAACCCTGACAATAAAAACAAGCCCTTTCTTGTCAACCCCAGGGAAGAAAAACAGTACTCAAACACTTGTTGGTACTGTCTAGTAGTCTGTACATCACAAAGTTCAGATGCAAAAGGGAGAACAGCTTTTGTATCACAGGACCTTTTTCTGATGACACCCCGAGCCTGATTCTGATGTATTTTATGCTATTGATTTTACACCAGCATAATTCTACTAATGTACTGATTTACACTGGTGTAGATGAAAGGGTTGTAAAGGCCCTGGCCTCCAGCCATAAACTCTGCCCAACTAGGGACTTGCAGGTAAAGCTTGTCAATTGATCTTGTGTTGAAATGCTGAGTAGGGAAAAAGTATACCTTGATTATAACCAAGCCTCATATATACATGAAGGATGCTTACAGAAGTTACAGAAGGCCACCTCAACCACACCATAACTTTTTGCGTTTTACACAACGCACTTAAAGTTACAGTGTCATCGAAACTATCTGACAATCAGTATTTGATGGTGGAGGCTGAGTGCCTCCATGCGCTGGCCGAGGCCAGGAGGCAGAGGGTGCTGTAGCCTGCCGTGGAAGCCAACCAGCCTGATCACTGCCCAGCTGCTCCCCAACCCCTGCCTGCCGGCTGGCTGCAAAGAACCAACCATGATTCATTTCCTCTACCCCCTGCCCACTGGTGACATGGGGCACCAGTGACCCTCTCCTGCTGGGCAGGGGTCTCACTTAGGGCACCCCCCACCCGATTGTTGCCCAGCTACTCTCCCTCCCCCATTTGCCGACTGGCTGCATAGGGAAGGGACTCTTGCCTCCTCCCTGTAGCAGATCCAGGACATACCAAATAACTTTCATAGAGACCTGGATAGAAATTCCCTAAGGTGCTCTAATTTAAAACACTTTCATTTACTACCTGATTTAATGAGACAGTAAATGAGGGTTACTTTTTTGTGCGATTGGCCATTTAAAAAGTCCTTTTCAACTATGCATATGTGTTATGACATGGCGCTTTTACGGGTCAGATGGCATGAAAAATGTCACTTGTCTGCCCAGAGTTTTATGCATTGAATTAGATTTGTGTACTGTACCAAGAGAAGAAGCTCTATCACATACTTTCTAAATCCTTCTGTTTCTTCTATGGCCAATTACTGTAGTATCATCTCTGGTTCTTATCTAGATTGAGGCTAAGACAAGTCACGCACAGGTGAAGTCTAACAACCTGACAAAACCCCAAAGGCTTGGAGGTCTGAGTTCCCCAGCCCTGGAACCCAATGCCACAGGATATATATTATACCCTGAAGTTCACTGATTACATCAATCTGTTATTTGCAGAAGACACTCTCCACAGCATTAGCCATATAACTGGTTTGGGCCACATATCAATGTGGACATAGACAAAAACAGTTTTCTGCAAGAAAAGGGACGAGAACCATGCAAACATTAAAGTAAGCAGTAACATGATGGGCAGCTTCACATATCTATCTACAGGACAAGGGTTTCTCTAAGATTGTAAGAAGGATACAGCGGGAGCAGGCAGCCCTGGGTGATCTGAGGCTGACAGAAAGAGGCAAAGGAGCCTCCCTAGACACAAAAATCAAACTACTCAAAACATCTATATTTTCTACCAAACCTCAAAAAGATATGGACTTTCAAAAAGGTCAGCACACAAAAACTGATGGCCTCTGAAATACAGTGTTACAAGTGTTCTTTGCAGTGAGCTGGGGAAACCCCATCAGAAACGAGCAATATGGTCAGAAAAAGGATTGCTATGATGGAGTGTTTTAAGGTGGCAATGAAAAGGATAGGCTTGCTATTGGATGCATGTTCTGGGTGAAGGAAAATGTACTTGCTAAGTACTGTGCCTGTCATGGTACAAGTGGCAGATCAAGACACGGACTGGAAAAAAGTGGTTTAATGATGAAACACAATGATGCACCAAAAATATAAAGACACTATGTACCAAAGCACAATTCCGGACTGGTCCCTATAGACATCAGCCTGTGGGACAGAGGAAGGCAGGCAGACAGACTAGAGAACAAGAAAACAACATCATTTTGAAGAAAAGGAGAGGCATTAAACATTTTTCTCTTTACGGATCTCAATTTTTCTCTTTACCCTCAATTCTTGTCATAGGAATAGTAGGAGGGACATGGAAGGAAAACGCAGCCAAGTGACTTGTACTTTTTCTTCACAATATAGGGATGTTTTTCCTTAATACCAGACAAAAGATGGAACCTAAACAGAATCTGAAATTGCACAGTTCCTGCATATGAAGTATGTATACATGTGTATTTCTTTGACCTTTGCCTTCTTGTCCTTACTAGCACATTTGTAAGCCCAGTAAGGGTGGCATTCAAAGAGAAAGGGCAAAACGATGGAGAACATAAGGAGCTCCACCCTCCCTCACCCCCTCAAGCTGTTCTCACAGATACCAAGCACCATTCTGGTGACTATGAGGTCTGGCACATAATTGTTTACTATTCTTCAAACTCCACACCAATGCATCTACTACTGATTCCTTTTGCTGTTAATGGTGTTAACTCAATATACAGTGTGAATTTTGGAGATGTGATAGTGACACAATATGAACTCATAAATTCATGCTAGCAGTAACTCTATAGCTAATTTGCCTGGGAATCAGGCTACTGGTACTGGTACCAGTACCCTAAAGATTGCTGTCTCAGAATACTGTGGACTAGTTAAGAGATGACATACTGTTTTGGTAAAGGCCAGAAATTGCAGCCTTATCCTAGTTCCTGTAGAATACTGGAAATAAAGTAACCCCTCTACTCTGAGCAGACAAAGTTTGTACGTGCCTTTACTTTATAAGGGAAGGCAGCTATTTCATTTTGTGTAAAAAATGTCCTGCTTAGTTCTAATTGGACAGCTCAGGAATGAGGCTCTGCTAAAAATGTCTCTGGCACCCTTTCATTTAAGGAGCTCTTTCATCTTTCTAGCAATGCCAGACTCTCCAAATGTTTGGGTTTGTCCAGGCTCTCTCCTGTGCCTCATTGATAGGCTTCATGGATTTTTCTCTATAACTCAGAAAGGAGAGAGGAAATAATCTCTATGGATTAAAAAGATCTTCTAATAACCTGATTTACTGCAGCAGCCTTACAGAATGATGCGTCTGTGAAGTGTCAAATGAAATATAAACTGTCACGGATACCGATGAGTAAGAGTAGTGTTTCTGAGACGCTTACTAGCCTAAGTATTTCCAAAGTAGCTCAAGCAAGGCATCCACATGGAAGGGGGCAGAGACTGCCCTTTCTTTCTTGTTTATGGTTTTCCAGAAACTGTTATGGCATATTTAATGCTGAACACTAGCTACTTCTCATGTTGGGCCAGACACTCAGCCCCCGTTTGTGCTGCTGTGCTACAACACAGGATTTAACAGCAGCAAAGGATTTTTCATTGCCTGCAAGCATCCTATCAGCCCTGTATCAGCATAGGGAGCATTGTGGGAAGGAAATGGTGACTCCAGTCACACTGGGCAAGTGTCTTTTGGAGACATTCAGTTCACACATCGGAGATTGCATGAGCAATTCACAAAGTTCTTTGGGTTTGTTGCAGGTGTAATGGAGAAAACAGACATTTTCAGAACTTGCTGGTGATTTTGGATGGCCTTGTTTTGAAAAACTCCAAATAAAGTCCTCATTTTCAGAGACTTAAAAGCTCACCACATTCTGAAAAAAGCACACTCCTTTAAAATATCTCAGGTTGGGCACTCAGAGACATAGGCCTCCCTCAACCATAAATACTTTAAAATATCTGTCCTCTGACACACAGGTGATACGGGGCACCCTTGTTATTAAAGACTCCTTCCTTCCATCTTGCTGAGGTTGTTTATTTATTCCATTATCTCTCCAGCAAAGCTCTTGGAGCCCCAACAAAGGAAGCATATTCAAAGGTCAACTGGGTCAATAATTGTTCCTGGTCCTGTTTAGTGATATTTCCACTACATCAAAGGTACAACTGCACCTCATGTACACGTGCCCAAACTAGCTTTAAACTAGCCATCTCAGGTACTGAAAGCAGTGTGTTTGCAACAATATGGGGTTTGACCCTACTTCTACTGCAGTACCCCTAGCTAGGAAATTTAAAGCCCAAGTTAGGTATATCTGTACACTGCAGTCATTTCTTTGACAGCGCTGTAGACAGTAAAATGACCTTGGCATTATTGCATTAACTTCAGTGCAAGTTGTGCCCCCTCCCCACCACTTACACTAGTATGAGAACAGAATCCAAATTTGCTTAGATAAATTAAGTCTTTTTGGCCAATATTGCTTCAAAAAAATAGAAGCTGGCAAAAATGCATTCATTCTCTACCAATGTTTCCATTATATAGAGGTAACAGACCAAAAATGCAAGTATAGGTGTGCACCAGTATCTCAACTTATTTGTGCAGCTAGATAAAGCTAGCACTTATTTCAAGCTGTTACAGGTACCTGTCGAGGTCATGCAGCTGTGAGAACATATTCTTTTTTAAATCCTTTTAAAAATCTCACACACACACACACACCCCCCACCAGGTACCTCCCACCCTCACTCTGACCAGGGTATAATGTATATCCTGTGACACTGGGTTCCAGGGCTGGGGAACTCACTCAGACCTCATGCCTTTGGGGTTTTGTCCTCGAGTCAGCATTCAGCAGAGACCGGTGGGGTGGTAAACAGCTTTATCTTTATTAGGAACAGGATTCAGCAACTCACATGCTGACAGCTTGCAGGGACAACTACAACTACCCACCACCACAAACCACACCCGCAGGGCATCAGGGGGAGACTGCCTCATCCCGCTGCTGGCCCCTTAAAGGTACATTCCATACACCACATCCCCCTTCTTTACTCTGGGAGCTCCCTCTTAAATAGTTGGATGTTCATCAGCTGCTACTTTAACTCAGAACATTTCAGGATTGTGGAGTCAGAGGTTGGTAGCACTTGGCTCACCGGTGCGGTCTAGCCTTTACTGCTATCCCATTATATAGTCCTTGTACTTCACAGGCAATCTCACCACACGTCCACTCTTAGTTTGTGTGGTGTCACCAGGTTCCTCTGTGGGTGCTGGTGGATTCTCTGGACTGTGATGAAACTGTTGCTCGTGGTGGTCTGGTTCTACTGCAGTTTGTTCTGCTGCCGTCTCCTTAGGTACATCAACATGTTCTTTTGGTCTTGATGAGTAATCCTTTCTTAAATGTCTTCTGTTCCTCCTGTAGACATTACCGCTGGAGGTTGTTTATCCCTTTTTGCCATGACGGACACTGGTGTCCAACCTGTACTTGTTTGCATCCTTACTTTCTCCTCCTCTCGTAGAGGTGCCAAGAATGCAGCCGTGCGGTTGTAGCACTCCTTTTGGTGCCTTTGAAGGTCTCCATGGGAGACATTCAATGGTAGTCTAGGAGTTAGCACTGCCGTTGTAGCAGGGAGGGGACTGCACAAAAGTCTCCCCTTCAGAAGCTGAGCTGGAGCATACTCAAGACCGGTAATGGATGTGTTCCTCAGATCAAGTAAAGCCAGAGATAGATCAGAGCCATTCTGAAAAGTCTTCTTAAACATTGACTTGTTGGTCTGAACTGTGCGTTTAGCCTGACCACTGGATTGTGTGTAACCTGGGCTAGAATGGGTGATGGCTATGCCCCAGTCAGTTGCAAATTGTTTCATCGTGTGACTTGCAAATGGCACGTGATCACAGTCTCTTTAGCAAGCCAAACAGACTTCATATTGGCTACTACCATGCCAGCTGTTTTGTCTGAAAGGTGCAAAACTTCAGGGTACTTGGAGTAATAGCCAACTATGATCAAATAAGACTGTCCCCGTAGGTCAAAAATGTCCACTGCCAGTTTTAACCAAGGCAGGTCTGGGATCTCATGTGAGATCATGGGCTCTTTCTCATTACTGGGTTGGAGCTCTTGACAAGGTGCACAATTTGCAATCCATTGCTTGATGTGGGCATTCATTTTAGGCCAATACATGATTTGTCGAGCTCACGCTTTCCACCTTTGTATGCCTTGATGGGGTGAGTGAAGCAAGGTCAACATGTTGGTCCTCGCACCACTTGGAATAATTATTTTTGGCCCAATCATAAGCAAATTATCTGGATTTGTTCTCTGAGAGGCTAGTACGGCTTTATTTCAGTTTTGACTTGTTTTTGCCTGCTCGGCCATCCATTAAGATGCTGCGCTCTAAGGATTGTAGTTCCTTGTCAGACTCCGTGTGCTCCTGTAACTGCTGGAGTAACTGGTCACTGAGTGGCTCTGTTTCCATCAGACCATTAATCACCTTTTCTGAGTGGAAAAGGTCAGGTTCAGGAGGAGGAGTGAGCGTTGTGGCTTTAGAAAGCATGTCAGCCATGACATGTCTTTGCCTTTGGTACAGTGAATAGGAAATTGGCCCAAACCTTCAAAAACATCTGGGTATAGTTTGAGAAGTTCTGCCTTGGTTGCAGGTGCTGTCAAAGCCATTCCATGGACTTGTCTGATAAGATCTAAGGTGGTGCATGCCACTCTACCAAGTATTGGTGGGTCACTGTTGTCTGTTATATGAAAAGTTAAATCAGATTCATTACCACCAGGTTTGCAGTGTGCAATGATTGCGCCTTGTGGTTTGATGTGTGCACCGCCAAATGCAACCAATGTAACATGAGCTGGAGTCTTCTGACTTGCAAAGCCTTTGCTACATCTGCTGGGATAGTGTTTGCTTCTGCTCCAGTATCTAATTTAAAAGCAACTGGCATGGCAGCAATCATGACTGTGCTATAACAGGCCTTCTGGTTATCAAAGACCTGCGAGTGCTGCTTTGCGGACATTGCACCCATATATGTGGTATTGACTCATTTTGCAGACTTCGGAGACTCTCCCTTTGGTTTGCACATTTTTGCAAAGTGGTTCACTCCCAAACATTTGTAACACGTTTCTCCAAAAGCTGGGCAGGATCGGAGGCTTGTGTGTGCTTCTTCCACACCTTTTTCAGGCTCTGCCTTTGTTAGCTTGATTGCTCTCCTGTGGAGCAAACTTCACTGATGGCTTGCTTTGTTTTTGCAAAGTGTTCTGGCAGCTTTGCTTTTGCTCAGCTGTATACAAGCTAGGTTTTGCAGACATAGCTCGGGCCTGAGCACTTGTGAGTGCTCAGGCCCGAGTTTTGTGTAGATATACACAGTCTGTGTTAGGGTGAGGGAGGCATTTTCCAGAAGCCTTTTTTTGAGTTTGCAGTTAGTTATGCTGAAGACAATTTTGTCCCTCAACATAACATCCTCAGCAAGTCTAAATTCACAATGCCCTGCTCTGCTTCTGAGGTTTTTGAATGCTGCAAGCACCTCCATAAGGGTTTTGTTACTAGGGTCTGCAAACACCCCTTGCACGTTGTTGTAAATTTCAAGGGCTTTATCCCTTAGCATGCAGTGAAGCATGCCTGCAATTTTATAATCCTCTGCCTCTTCCTCAGCCTTTGTGACTGAAAGGTATAATCGAAGCTTCTGTTCCCATCTCCTCCTATTCTCCCCAAGATTTCCAGTAAAGGATAATGGTGGTGGAGGTTTGAAATGCTCCATTTTTTTTCTTTGAATGAAAGCTGTAACCCCCTTAATCAGGCTGCTGGTGACTCCACTGAGAGACAGATCACTTCTGACACTATATAGTGTTTACTCTATGCCCTTGGGTTCAGCGATGGGGTACTCACTCAGACCTCCACGCCTTTGGGATTCTGTCCTGGAGTCACCATTCAGCAGAGACCGGCGGGGTGGTAAACAGCTTTACTTTTATTAGGAACAGGATTCACCAACTCTCATGCTTACAGCTTGCAGCCAGAACTACAACTACCCACCACCACAAACCACACCCACAGGGCATCAGGGGGAGAGAAAAGTCATCCCACTGCTGGCCCCTTAAAGGTACATTGCATATACCACACAGGGTTATTCATCCTTCACTACTTGAAATGTATATACTTGCGACGCCCTAAGGAGATTTCTGTTTGACAAACCTAAGGCAAAAAATGAGGGCAGGGAAATTTTCCAAAAGAAAATTGATTATTCAGAGTTATTTCTGTTTCAAAGAAAAGTGTGCTCATATATGAACAACTCTTAATTATTAAAATTCACAGAACCGCATTACTTAGCAACTGTCTGGAATCAAAATACACAAAGAAAGGCTTCTTGTTCCTCTTACAACTCCAGTGCTTGTGCCAGTGTCAGTGCCAGTTTGCTGTTTGCTTGCTAGCAATACATGGATAGCTGCATGGTAGGTTCCTAACCTGTAATTAATGCTGATTTTTATCATTTTCATATCAGGAACTTTGGACATTCGTTCTTCACCAGCCCTTTGCATTTCAAAAACCCAAACTTCCGTTTCCTTTTTGTTGGCTGTGGTTACACATTCTCCTCCCTCACTGGGCTCCTTGTAAACCTGCGCAAGATGTTTCTTTCACTTCTGCATTTAATCAAGCTCTTCTATATGAACAGACACTTGACCTCCCTACTTCTGTCTCAGATTATTTGCATATGTGTTCTGGATGGTAAAAAGTGCAGCGTCAGACAGTTTCTTCTCAATAGACATCATCACAGACCGGTAGGAGTTCCATGTAGATGACACAGCTGTAGTTTCTTGTCTCTCTCTGCAGCTGTTTGGGCTGGAAGAATTCTATACTTAGTACAATTACCTCTATGCTCCTGGAGAAGATGAGGGAAATGATTGCACTTTCTACTTTCCTCTTTGGCTAAGTACAGACAGCCAAAAAGCCTGAGGCTAAATCAATTCAATCTTAGCAGGTTAGTCTAAACTCTGTGGATTGAACAAATAAGCAAGTGAACAGACACTCACCTTTGATTCCAGAAATGCAGACATGCCTGCAGTGGTCCAAGTCAGAAGCCAAGGACACTACAGCATGCCCCTCCCCCCCCTGCTCAGCTGGAGCAGACAGCTTGGGCCAAAGCTAGCCCACCCACTCTGCAATGGGTGGGGGTATCATGGTGGAGGTGTAAAGCATCCTGGGATGCTGGGGGACTGTGAGTTAACTTGAACCTGGAGAAGATCTGAGACAGAATTTCAATAAACTGATTTAACCTAAATCAGTTAAGTCATCATAGAATCATAGAATCATCATAGAATCACAGAAGTAGGGTCGGAAGGGACCTTGTAGATCTTCAAGTCCAACCCCCTGCCTGGGCAGGAGGGAAACTGGGCTCAAGTGACCCCAGCCAGGTAGGCATCGAGCCTCTTCTTA
>NW_005842349.1:197328-199765 GCF_000455745.1 Alligator sinensis | reverse complement strand
TAGCCTCTCATTGTAGGGTCTGCCCTGCTGTCCCTGGATCATGCGGGTGGCCCTCCTCTGGACCCTCTCCATGTTGTCCACACCCCTCTTGAAGTGGGGTGCCCAGAACTGGACACAATACTCCAGCTGTGGCCTGACCAGTGTCACGTAGAGGGGGAGGATCACCTCCTTGGCCTCTATAGTACATCCATCCAGATTTATCTTGAACTGGTGTCAGCCATATTGGAAGTGGTTTATGTGCACTGAACTTCTCTTGTGTTACATATTTGAACTGGTTTCCGATCACTTATACAGGTTTATGTGTTATTTCTGCCCCTAGCCTTTATGTCTGCCTCAGTGCTGCTACTGGACAAGCACAACTTCACTTCTGAACCACCAGCTTTTTAATGCATCTGAACCATTGCCCTGAAGGGAAGGGATTGTTTTGTTTTGCACAACAGTGGCCTAAGAAAAGCAGATGGGTGCAAAAAAAAAATCCCCAGCCAACAAAAGTGAAGAAAGCAAGAAGTTTTTTAAAAATATATTAGGAAGAAAAAGACCTTCAAGGACTTGATCCAAAGCCACAATATAATTCTCTCTATTTACATCAGTAGGATTTGGAACAGTAATGTAACAAGTATCAGAAAAAGTGATAGTACATACATTATTCTGCATACATGTAATTGCTCTATATCATTTAGTGTATAAATAAAATATAATCTATTTAGACAAGTAGTGCAAGCTTGTTTCACAAATTCTCATGAGGACAGAATATTACATGATTTTACTGAAAGAGTCTCAGCATTTGGAGAATATAAAGAGAAACTATCTGTGAGAGTATGGAGAGAAAATTGTAAAGAACTAAAGAAAAGTTATTTTTGTTTCCTCTTACAAAATAGTAAATTAAAATACAAGATGCAGGACACCTCCTGTATACCTTGGGATTCTCGCTCTTGAAATCATTATAACCATAAGTGAATCTACGTCCCAGTTCACCCTTTCATACCACATACTTTTCTTTTAAAGATTTGTTGAATGGAGTTAACTAAATTAATTTTAGAAAAAGATTACTTCAGCCACTTTTGTCACTGCCACAATACACTGTGGCCTAAACTTCTCAAGTTGACAGGATAATTTCTTAAATTCCATTTCCACATTAGACACCAGAGCCTTGCCACTCTCTCTTCCCTACTCATAATTAGTGTTCGTTGCTTATTGTCTGGAATCTGACTCTGGGAATTCATTTATGATGGCATGTGTTCAAGCCTCTCCACTATAATATAAACTTTTTCTGCTCACTCCTCAGTCTAAGTTACACATGTTGTTTAACAAATGAGAAAATTATGCAATTAACAGCTCTTAAATATAAACACCTTTCCCATACTGAATGGCGTGCAGTCAAAACAATTTAAGTATATTATTGCCACCATAAAGTAACTCAGTGCCACTGAGATCATAAATGGCATGGCATCTCATAAAGCACTGGAAAGAAAGCATGCTCAAAAGCTATGCTAATATTTGGTTTACTTTTTAGGTCTATAATATATACAATGTGAAATATTTTTTCACTGGAATGGTTTTCCTTCCTATTTTGGGATCCTAAGAATTTTAATAAGGGAGCCATTTGTGTGTGCAGAAGTTTCCACCACCTTGTCCCTGCAGAATAAAAACACTGGGGCAAACTGTGCTGAGCTTCTGAAGACCCAGAGATGGGGGCCAATACAGCTTCAAGATAGCTTTAAACCACCCAGAGTGAGATGTTCCAGAGGTTGATATGGCCTCATCCTAATTCAGAACAGCACTGGAATCCCCCTGTAATTTCATAGATTTCATAGACATTTGGGCTGGAAGGGACCCTGGAGGATCATCGAGTCCAGCCCTCTGCCCCATGGGCAGGAAGTCAGTAGGGGTCATAGAATCCCAACAAGATAAGCATCCAAATGTGTCTTGAAGGCATTCAAAGTGGGTGCTTGAACCGCCTCCAGCGGCAGGCTATTCCAAACCTTGGGGGCTCGGACAGTGAAGAAGTTCTTTCTTATGTCCAGCCTGAATTGGTCACGGCAGAGTTTGTGACCGTTTGATCTTGTCATCCCTTGGGACGCTCTGGTGAACAGACGTTCCCCCAGATCCTGATGAGCATCTCTGATAAACTTATAGGTGACCATCAGATCACCCCTGAGCCTGTGCTTTTCCAGGCTGAAGAGTCCCATGTCTCTCAGCCTCTCATCATAAGGTCTGTTTTCTTGACCTCTGATTATGCGCATGGCTGTCCTCTACACCCTCTCAAGCTTCTCCACCTTCTTTTTGAATTGTGGAGCCCAAAACTGGATGTAGTACTCTAGCTGCAGCCTCATCAAGACTGAGTACAATGGGAAAACGACGTCCCGGGATTTGTTTGAGAAGCATCTATGGATGCAAGCCAGCATTTTGCTCGCTTTACTAGCCGCAGCCTCGCACT
>NW_005842349.1:190607-197146 GCF_000455745.1 Alligator sinensis | reverse complement strand
AACAGTATAGGCCCTAGGACAGAGCCTTGAGGGACCCCACTGGTGACTGCACACCAAGATGATTGGCTCCTGTCAACCACCACCCTCTGGGTCCTACCACGGAGCCAGTTCCCCAGCCAGAGGATTGTGGTGAGGTCGAGGCTACAGTTAGCCAGTTTAGCCAAGAGGTGATCATGGGATACCAGATCAAAGGCTTTTTTAAAGTCGAGATATACAACATCAATCTCTTCCCCCTTGTCCAGGTGATAGGTCACCTGGTCATAAAAGGAAATGAGATTGGTCAAGCAAGACCTACCCGCAACAAACCCATGCTGGGTATCCCTCAGGATATTGCCTTCAGCTAGTCTGTTAAGGATGGCCTCTTTGATAATCTTTTCCAAGACCTTCCCCAGGATAGAGGTCAGGCTGATGGGCCTGTAGTTTGCCGGATCTACTTTCCTCCCTTTCTTGAAAATAGGCACGACATTGGCCAATGGGTGGGGCTTAGAGGTTTGGCAGCCTGCCCTGCACCTGAAAAGGATTCCTCTATAACAGGGGAATCCCCTATTTCTCTCTTGAGGCAACTTTACATCCTTTTATGCACCTGCAGCAAAATCCTAACCTCATTCAAGTCAATGTCAAAACCCCACGTGACTTCAGTGGTACAGTCCTGATTTTACTGGGATGGTACCACAGGAGCTGATGAGATTAGAATCTAGCCTAGGAGCTCTATAACACAAGAGAATGTCACTGAATCCATCTATTATAGTGCAAGGATGTGAGCTGACCTCCTGACTTTCTCGCACATAAGTAAGGAATGAAATAATTTGCCTCTTGAGAGGCAACTGCACATCTTCTGATCTCCCTTGGGCAGATGAAGAATACAGCACTTGCAAGGTTTTTGGAAAATATTTGACAGTTAAGTATCTGCCATGAAGTGCCCAGAACAATACAAGAAGGATCTGGTGCTGATAAAAATGGCTCAAAAATCATATTCTGCTCAACCTTTTCCATCTCGTGTGCCTCACCTGCAACACCCTTGATGGAACACCATTAGCACTGACACATGTTCAGGGCCCCGCTCTAACTCATGGTGCTTTACATAAAATGTCATGAGTTAGAGTGCCTCCCACAAGCCAACAGACATTGCCTGTTGTGTCGGGGGGTGGGGTGAAATAGAGCCTACCTGCACTTCTCCCCAGCTCTGGGACTGTCAGAGGAGAGGAAGTGAAGGGAGCAGCAGCAGCTGCAGGCTGCTATACCTGGCCTGAGCTGGAGAGGGTGTCAAAAGGAAACCCCTCTCACCTCGTGGCCCCCATCAGCTACCCCAGCTTGGGTATTAGAGGGAGCCAGGCTGGTCCCCTGAGGTGAAAAAGCTGTTCCATTCCCCTCCCCGCTACAGCTCAGGCCCAGATAGAGCTGGGGGGTGTGGCAGGGTGGAACAGAGCCCCCTCACCTCAGAGACCCAGCCCAGCTCCTCCCCTGTACCACAGCCAGGGTAGCTAGTGGGGGCTGCAAGGCAAGGGGGTCTCCCTTCCTGCACCTGCTTCAGCTCAAGCTAGGCATAGCAGCCTGCAGCTACTGCTGCTCCCTTCACTCCATTGCCTCTGACAGCCCGGGTACAAGCACAATCCTAGCACAGCCCTGCCCCCTTGTAAAAAATTAACCCTTGAGGTAACACAAGTTTCCTAAAGCAGTCTAAAGCAGAGCACCTTAATCTGTTACCTGATTAGACAAGAGTTAATTTTTCACACAACTGGCCATTTTAGAAGAGCTCTGCAGCCATGCTCCTATGTTAGGTCACAGCTGTAGGGAACTTCCAGGGGCCAAATCATATGAAAAAGTCACTTCTGTCTTCACCCAATCAGAATTTGCTGTGAAGAAGCAGAAGCAGCCACCCAGGCCATATTGCAAGTACCACAGAGAGGGAAGGAGGCCACTTCTGAAACACTTGGCTTCAAAGAGGTAGTTGAGAAATTATTTGGCTGAAACTGAATATCATATTTTGCTTGGAATTGATTAGGCTATTTATTCGGGATCAAATATTAGTGCACCCCTGATTATTATTACCAATCCTTAGAAACAAAGAGTCCTTCCCTTCCATCACTTAGATACTACAGTAATAGGAACCACAAATAGAGTGTGAACAATGACTTAGTATGTTTATCAACTGATTAGTTTATAGGCTATATTCATTTCACTTAATTCATGTCTACTTAGTAATTGACTACCCATGGGGCTGTGCAGCTGGGCAGAGAAGGAAGAGGGGACTAGGGCTGTGTAACATGCCAACATTTTGAGTCTTAGTATGGAGGAGAAAGAAGGCAGAGTACATGGGTGGGGAAGGTCAAAGCATGGCCAGAACTGCACCACACTTCTTCCTGCCTGAAATGACAGCCAGCACATGTGAGCTGGCATAAAATGGCTGAGGTTGGTCCTCAAACCCTACCAGCTCTAACTCCTGTGTTGGCAGCTGTTTGTCCAAGACCTTTATCGTAAGCTTAAAATGACAACCTTTATTGAAATGCATGCGACTGTCTGGGCAATGCACATTCAAAATTAGATCACCATATTCTGTTCTCTTCTTGAAGAAGAGCGATGAGTCAGAGGAGACTGACTGCTGTCTGATGAGAGGGCAAAAGAGCATGCCAAAAAGGTGACACTTTTAAATCTTTTTTTTTTTTTAAGTAAGGAGGCATCAAGAAGGGCAAAGGACCATAGGGAACACTGAGCTCCGAAACCTTTATCACTTTTATAAAAAATGACCTGGAGAGAGAAGATGACAAAGGGCAGATGGGATGTGGCTACCAACAATTGCAAAACCAGATCTCTAACTGCAAATCATTTGATGTAGTTTCAAGTCCTGACTAAGTAAATAGTTGCCAAAAATAGATCTAAAAGCCCCCTTTCCCCTTCCTTGCGCTACTGATTTCAATCTATTTTTAAGTTGCTAAGCTTAATAAAGTTCAAAAAAAAAAGTCCACAGCATGTTTTCCCTAAAGGTCTCTAACTAAACTGTCAAAACCACAAGGGACAATGTTGGGTAGTGACTGCAAAGAAAACCCTGTACTTTAAAAAGTTGAAAAATAGGACCTCGTTTAGGGACAGCAAAATGTAAGATGTGACCTATTATAGCCATATTCAAAGTAAAGTTCACTCCTCTATGGAGAGGGTCTTTGTCCCTTAACTTTCACTATCAGATTTAGCCCCAGTTCTACACAACACATGCTACAGAGAATTAATGAATTCTCAGAATGCTTCAGTCCTGCTTTCTTGTACAGCACTAGACAGGACACCTGTGAGAAAGGGTTAAACTCTTCTTCACCAACCAGCAAATGAATTCTTAGCACACTCTCACAGTTAACATACTCCATAATTTTGTTATTTTTATTCCAACCTTTTTATCTGTAAAGTATGAATTATCGCTGAGGCATGACTGATAGGAGCTAAACTATCAAAATGAGCCATAGGATTGTAGAATTCTGCTAAAAATGCAAAAGGCATGCAGAGAGCTCAATACCAAAGCATGTCTTTATTGTAGTGGGTGTCAACCTATTTGGCAGTCATGCCACAGATTAGCCCCCCACCCTCCCACCCAAAGTGCCACTCCAGTCTCTTTCCTCTGCCTGATCTGCTGCTCTGCTTCCTGGCCTGTGCTCCCTGTCTGATCTTCTGCTCTACCTTCCGCTTTCTGCCCTATCTGGTGCCACATACAGAGGCTTCTCAAACCATTCATGGCACTCCTGTCCACCCCTATTTTACAGTATTTTTAACAAAGCAATCAAAGTAAAATTTGAAAAAAAATTACCCAGAGCCAAGAAATGACCACCTGATAATGCAATGACAACAGGAAGAGGCACAAAACTCAATGCTCATTACTAGAATGCATGTGGGATTATTGAAAAGCAGCCCCATGGCAAAAATTAAGAAATCTGAGTCAACCCGAGGATAGGAATACATCTACATTTATGGTAACATTACAGTGATTGGTTGTGAGAGTCACCAGGCACCCAGCCAGTTTGCTTTTCCAGTTTCAAGAAAAGCTCTGTTTGCTTGGGAAAAAAGTCTTTTGTGAAGAATTCATTGGTGTCGTCACTGGTGTTTCATTGGTTTAAATGAAAATATAGGATTCAGGACTGTAACAACAAGCTGGATTGTAATGGACACACGTCTGCTTTAGCTGCTATCCAAAGTGACATTTATTACTCCAAATTGTCAATGTTTAAGGCCAATTCATCTGCTTCTATAGAAATACTGCAGGAGAGGAAGTAAGTGGGCAGTATAACATAGAGCTTTTTTGTTTAATGCTGTTTGAACTCCCAGGTTCCAATTGGACTCATAGGCTAGGTACAGACATTACACATAATCCAGTTTAAGTGATCAGAAACTAGTTTAAACCTGTAACAGAACAGATGTTCAGTGCACATAAACCAGTTTGAAAATGGCTGAAACCAGTTTGAGATAAACCTGATTGAATGTAGTATCAGACTTAAATGATTTGGGTCAAACTAGTTTATGCAATGTCTGTCCCAGACCCTTTGCTGGTTTAAGCTAAATCAGATACCGCCATCATCCTGGCATGTTCTCTGAGCTGGGCGGGGCTCTCTGCTCCACAGCAGAGCTGGTCCCTCCCCTCTGCTCTTCCCTGTGCCCCCTTCATTCCCCTCACCACTCACTGCTTAAGCAGAGATCCGTTCCTCCTCTCTCCCACTGCACACACTGTAACCAGCATGTGGTATGCTAGCTAATGCTGTGTAAGACAGATAGGATAGTGTCCACTTAAGGCTTTTTGGAGGTAATCAGCAGCTCAGATGGTAATGTCCCTGCATTCCTTCCTTTGCAAAAATCTGTTTAAGAAGAGCTTGTAATGAGTGAGACTTTGTTTTCTGATGGGGTGTTTGTGGTGGGCCAGTAGGCAGTGCTCCTGCATTAAGCCACCCACCTCACTGTGCCTGACCACCTTCCAGGTTCTGAGTGCCTCCCTGGGGGCACCTCACATCTGGCCAACCCTCTTCCTGGAGCACACCCGCTAGCCTGAGGGTAATGCTGCCACCACTCAAGGTCTGGACTGATCCTGGCCCTGTGCCCCCTAGGAAACACAGGCCTAGTAGTCCTTGAGAGTACTTGACCCACTGCAAGAAATTGAGGTGCTTCCCTCAGTCCCTCAGATGACCTGGTGAGAGGTCTGTGGGTGCTCGACCACCTGGGTGACAGCGATCATCACCTGCTGGAATTCACCATCCAGCGCACAGTGGCAGAGGCCTGCAGCAAGGCAGCAGCCCTGGACTTCAGGAAGATGGATTTCAATGAGGTAAGGAGAATAGTCGGGGAGACGCTGAGATCCTGGAGGGGAGGGGAGTTGGGTGTCCAATAAGAGTGGTTGTTCCTTAAGGAGGTGATACTCCAAGCCCAAAGGGAGGTAATCCCAACACAAATCAAAGGGGGCAAGAGGGCACAAAAGCCCCCATGGCTCACCAAAGGCATCCAGGAATGTCTCCTAGCTAAAAAGGAGGCGTACACCCAATGGAAGGGAGGGGCCATCACCTGGGAGGACTATACCTCTGTTGCTCGGGACTGTAGGGGAGCGGTCAGGAAGGCCAAGGTGAAGATGGAACTGGGACTAGCTACCCGGATCAAGGACAAGAAGAAGTCCTTTTTTAAATACATAGGGGGTAAAAAGAAGGTACCAGGTAATGTGGGGCCTCTGCAGGACACACTAGGAAATCTGGTCATCACACCAGGCAGTAAAGCTAACCTATTAAACAATGTCTTTGCCTCCAATTTTCTGAGCAGGGACCAGGCCATCCTCCCCACTGGGACCCCCGTAGGTCCTAGGGGAGGTGCACCCAGGCCTACGGTCAGAGAGGACCTAGTCAGGGAACTTCTGGAGGGACTGGACATATTTAAATCAGCAGGTCCTGACGATCTCCACCCTGGAGTGCTATGGGAATTAGCAGAGGTCATTGTGGGACCCCTGGCATGGCTTTACAAGCACTCATGGTGCTCTTGTTGTCCTGTAGGGTCAGGCCAACTCTCAGGATCTCAATATTGTGGTGTTAGACAGGAGGGTGTGACACAATTGTACATATACAAACCCACAAATCAATTAGGTGCATACACACACACATACCAGCTCAGGCACATACACATCCAAACCAGCCTAGGCACCTGCATACCTATCACCAATTCAAGCACATACACTATCCACCCCAAAGGTTAGACACTGATTGCTAATTCATATATCATGCACACAATGACTATATATATATATACACACACACACACACTCACCAGTTCACACACATACAACCCACCTACACATACACACAGGTAAGCTCCTAACTTGGATGGTACAGCGTGTATGTGTGTGCTTGGGGTACCTGGGATACTTGGGGGATGGTTCAGGTGAGAGAGAGAGAGTTAAAGTGTAGGGAGTGAAAGTTGCCAGAACAGGGATTAGAACTGGTGGACTACAGAAAAGCTGGCTGAGGAACTGAGGCTTGGGTTTACTTAAGGTAGACTGGAGCTGGAAACTGAGGCAGACAGCTGAGATATTGGGG
>NW_005842349.1:186560-189541 GCF_000455745.1 Alligator sinensis | reverse complement strand
AATATAAACATAATAATTATACAATATAAAGAAGGAGAAAAAACAAAACAAATACAACTTGCTACCAAAATAAAATGCTGAAGCTTATCCTATGTCTTAGCTCACTTATACTTATCTATAGGGAATAGAGAGGGAAAGAAAAAGCAGAAATGGTTGGGGAAGGGGAGGGAATGCATTTTAAAAGAAAAAAAAAAACAACTGGGAGTTTTCCTACACTCTGGTGAGGTGCCAGAGGACTGAAAAAGGGCCAATGTGGTTCCCATTCTCAAAAAAGGGAGGAAGGAGGACCCAGGAAACTATAGGCCCGTTAGTCTTACCTTGGTCCTGGGTAAGATTTTTGATGGAATTATCCTGGCACATGTCCACGAGGGACCAGCAGAAGAGATTATGCTTAGGGGCAACCAACATGGGTTCATTATAGGCAGGTCCTGTCAGACCAAACTGGTGGCCTTCTATGACCAGGTCACAAAATGCTTGGATGCAGGTGTCACAGTGGACATCGTCTTTCTGGACTTTAGGAAGGCCTTTGACACTGTCTCTCACCCCATTCTCATAAAAAACTAGGAGACTGTGGTGTCAATACCTACACAGTCAGATGGGTCACTAATTGGCTGGAGGGCCACACCCAGAGAGTGGTGGTGGACAGGTCTTATTCGACCTGGAGGGATGTGGGCAGTGGACTTCTGCAGGGCTCCGTTCTCAGACCCACACTGTTCAACATCTTCATCAATGACTTGGACGAGGGGGTAAAAAGCACCCTGTTCAGATTTGTAGATGACACTAAGATGTGGGGGGATGTGGGCACGCTAGAAGGGAGGAATAGGCTGCAATCGGACCTGGACAGGTTACAGGGGTGGGCGGATGAGAACAGGATGGGTTTCAACACTGACAAGTGCAGGGTACTGCACCTGGGGAGGAAGAACCAGCAGCACACCTACAGGCTGGGGAACTCCCTTCTCATCAGTGCAGAGGCAGAAAAGGATCTTGGAGTCATTATTGATGCCAAAATGAACACGGGCCGACAGTGTGGGGACGCGGTCAGGAAGGCCAACTGTACTTTGTCATGCATCCATAGATGCATCTCAAGCAGGTCCAAGGAGGTGATCCTCCCCCTCTATGCGACACTGGTCAGGCCACAGTTGGAGTACTGAATCCAGTTCTGGGTGCCGCACTTCAGGAGGGATGTGGACAACATGGAGAGGGTCCAGAGGAGGGCCACCCACATGATCAGGGGGCAGCAGGGCAGGCCCTACGAGGAGAGGCTGAGGGACCTGAACCTGTTCAGCCTCCACAAGAGAAGGTTGAGTTGGGGATCTACTGGCTGTTTACAAACTAGTCAGGGGGACCAGCAGGCATTGGGAGAGTCCCTGTTCCCCCAAGCACTACCAGGAGTGACTAGAAATAACGGTCACAAGCTGGCAGAGGGTAGATTTAGACTAGACATCAGGAGGCGCTACTTCACTGTCAGGGTGGCTAGGATCTGGAACCAACTTCCAAGAGAAGTGGTGCTGGCTCCTACCCTGGGGGTCTTTGAAAGGAGGCTGGATGAACACCTTGCTGGGGTGGTTTGACCCCAGTACTCTTTCCTGCCATGGCAGTGGGTCGGACTTGATGATCTGCTCAGGTCCCTTCCGACCCTACCAACTATGAAACTATGAAGCACAAATAGTGGTCTCCCTTAGTCAGCCAAACCAAGGGGACCCCAAGGCATAATCTAGACCCGCTCCCAATAAGTCTCCCACACTAGGTACAAAGGAGAACTTTATTGGTTATATCAGAGAAATCCCATGGAGCAAGCAGGGTGGCTGGGTAGCCTTTGATCATGCATCTGAGTTACGGCAAGCTATATATCTAGTTAGATCTCAGGTAGCTTACTCACAAGTATCATCCAGAGGCAGGTAGAGATTCCCTATGGAGGCAGGCAGTTCATTGATCATGAATTTGAAGAGACAGAGCAAGTTTCAGATGGTCCAGCTTCTCTCTGTGAGTTTTCATCATGACTATTGCCCCTCCTCCTCGGGCATATATAAACCTTATGACCTCATTTACCTGATCCAATGAAGCCCAGCACCTATTGGCTGCCAGCCAACCAATTTGAAATTCATCACTGGTTGCCAGGTAGACTGGCAGGGTCTTTAGCCCCCTACCAGTCAGGTTGGCATTACTTAGAACAATAAGGAGTGTAAGCCCCGCACCCAGGTATGTGATGCCAGGCACTTAGGCAGAGGGAGCAGGTTTCCCCCCTCCCCTCAGGAATGTATCCAGCTCAGGTTACAACTCAGGGTTACCTGGAGCCCATGGGATGTCTGCCCTCTGCAGTGACCATGGTAATCAAATTGTAACAGAGCAGAGTTTGGGGAGAGACAGAGATGGTATTCTGCCACGGTGCTAAATGCTGATAACAGAGCTGATAAGTGCTCTGTTATCAAGGGGGGGAGGGGGACTCCTCCCTAATCACAGTGTCCTACCGGAACCTGGCCACACACCCCCAGCTCCCTGCAGAAGGGAAGGGAGAGCTGTTCAAGTGCCCCTTCCCCCAGCCGGCTTCTATCCTGAGCCACTCCAGGCACGTGCCTGCAATTCTGGGATGTCTGTCTGGGTTACAAACTGATTTAGCCTAGCCAGATTAGGCAAACCTGCAAAGATTGAATCTATTCAGGCTCAGGCTTTTATAATGTCTGTCCCTAGTCACAGAGCAAAGACTTCCACCTTTCAATGTGTTCTCAAGACCCCTGCCATTAGCAGAGATGGATTTTTAAGCCATCCTGATGCTAGTTCTTTCACCATGCATGTGCTTTGTAGCATCTTCTTCATCAGATTCAGCAACTCACAGCTGACTTCGGACCTCCCTCTTATAGGAACATGTTGTACATGTCAGTCGCATTTTACGCGGGGGGTTAGGTTCTAAAGTCAGCGTGTAAGGCGAAAATCACATATAGTCAAATCAGGTGTTACCGTGCCAGCGATTTGACTAACCGGGA
>NW_005842349.1:185172-186351 GCF_000455745.1 Alligator sinensis | reverse complement strand
ACCGCCATAATGGGCTTCCAAGGTAGCGGCAGCGCTGCATGCAAACTCAAGCCCCGCCCCCCCTCCCACCCCACATATAGTTGAATTCGTGCAAGTTAAATGGATGCTTATGATGCGACTGACCTGTATATTCTAGAAAGTCTCCAAATGTGCCTTTGAGTGATTCAGCCTCACGTGGTGACTATGTAAAAGGCACTTCCCTGGGTAGCACTGGAACATGCACCATTGACACACCTCTCAATCCATGTACAACATCCCTGCTTTGATGCTTTCAAATGGGTCCATGAAATATTTAATTATAGCACTAAATTATCAAATTCACAAAGAACATCTTATTTGCTTTCCTATAGCATTATAACTGCCCATGTACTTAAAAATAAAAATACAAACCTAGAAATGAAAGTGAATAAATGGACCATCTATTATTTCAGTAATGATAGTTACAAAATAATTCAGACTTGTTAATAACTTAAAAATCTGGCTTTTGTTTAAAGTAATGTTACAAAGTAGGTATTTTATTAAGAAAAAATAAAGACACATAGAGCTGTGAAAATAACGGGTTTTTCAGGTCAGTAGCTGAAAATAAAATAAGTAAATTTTAGACTGAACTGAAAAATTTCACTTTACAACAAAATATAAATAATAAAAATTATCTCAGGTTAAATTTAATGTTTTATTTAAATGTTTTGTATAATTGGAATGTTGATTTGAAGCATCTTGGCCCTTCCCGGGTCTGTTGTATCTTAAAGGAACAGCTACTGTGGAAGTGGTGCTATCCTTCCTTCTTCGCTTCTCCCCTACGCTCATGCTCACTCCCTGCGGTAAGCATTTTATTTTTATCCAGTGCCTTTTCACATATCCTCCCCCTTAAGATATGGCTAGGTGCCTTTTTTTTCATCTCCTTGAGGTTCTCTTGAATAACGGGGAACTCACCTATATGGGTATCACTGGAGAATTTGCTTCTTGACAACACCGAGGTAGGAAGTCAGCCACTACATTGGCATGGCCAGGCCTAAATTCAATATCAAAGTGAAATGGTTGTAAGGCGAGGGCCTACCATCTGATCCAGGCAATGTCAGTCTGAGTGGTCTTTAGCCAACTCAAGGGGACATGATCAGTTATTAATGTAAACTTGCAGCCCAGGAGGTAGTAATGGAATTATTCTACCCCCCCATTTAA
>NW_005842349.1:184509-185141 GCF_000455745.1 Alligator sinensis | reverse complement strand
GCTCAAAGGTACCTTTCTTCCTGGGGATTAAAGTTTTCTGCTGGCATAGACGATTGGGCATTCTATGCCATCCATCTCTTGAGCTAATACTGCTCCCATGGTGTGGTTGGATGCATCCGTCTGTAGGATGAAAGGACGTGTGAAGTCGGGAGTGTGAAGGACCACATCTTTGCACAAGGTATGCTGGGTTTTTCAAAATGCTCTTCATCCCATGTTTTAGGCCCATTACCCCATTCCTTCAGTAAGTCAGTTAATGGGGCCATCACTTCCGCAAAAAGTGGAATGAACCTGCAATAATACCTGGCCAATCTGAGGAAGGTGCGCATTTGTTTTCCCATTTGGGGCAGTAAGTAGTCTCATATAGCCTCTATCTTGTCTGTTAGAAGATAGATACATCCCTGGCCTACCATGAAAGCTAGGTATTTAGTCTCGACCTTCCCTAATTGGGTTTGCAGTCAGTGGCAACACGTAGGGGGTGCATGGGCGTGCTCATGTACACCCTGAGACCGCCAGTGCCCCCCTAAGAGCGCCAGCCGGGGGGTGGGGTCACTAGGAGAAACACTGCTGGCACTTCTAGGCATGCCCCTGACCCTTCCAGGAGTGCCGCTGGCACTTCCAGGTTGGTGCCCCCC
>NW_005842349.1:178851-184478 GCF_000455745.1 Alligator sinensis | reverse complement strand
GCACCAGTCGCCCACGGTCATGGTCAGACCAGCTAGTCTTCGTTCTTGGAGGACCACCTGAAGGGCTTTTAAGTGTTGTTCCCATCCATTAGCATAGATCGTCTATGTAGGCCATGGCATAACTCTGGTGTGGGGCCAAAACCCAATCAATTAGGCTCTTGGACATCACTGCGGCCCCATGGAAGCCAAACAGCATATGCTTAAACTTGTATAGTCCCTAGAGAGTACCAAAAGCAGGTTTTGCCTGATCTTCTTTTCGTATGGGTATTTGCCAATAACCTTTGGTTAAATCCAAGGTTGATATAAATTTTGCCTGCCCATCTCTCTCTAATAATTCACTTATTTGCAGCATGGGAAAAGCATCAAATTTTGAGATTGCATTTACTAAAAGTCCACACACAATCATAACAAACTATCCTGTTTGGGCACAACTACTAAGGGGCTCTGCCAAGGACTGCAGGATTCTGTTATTATTTCCTGAGCTAACATCTTATCTATCTCCACCTGGATTAACTCATACCGATGGTATGGGATCCTCCTCCATCTTTTCCTTACCACCGTTCCTTCAGGGGTGACAGTATTGTGACTTATTCCCGTGGCACAGCCTGGGTTCTCATTAAACACATCCCCAAACACATGTACGAGGAGCTTTAATTATTCTTTTTGCTCTACTGTCAGTTGAGTTCCTAAGCATACTTCTTTGTTAGCCTCTTGCTTTCTTTGTAACTTAGTTGGTTCTTTCACTAAATCTGGCTGATCCCTCATTGAGGTTGCCAATAGGCCTTCGGGTTCATTCCACAGTTTTAATAAGTTGACATGGAAAATTTGTTTTTCTTTTTTTGTCCAGGGCAAAGGATTTCATAATCAATAGGGCCAACCCACCTAATTATTCTGAACAGCCCTGGCCAACAAGTTAAAAACTTACTTGTGGTACTAGGGAGGAGAACTGAAACCTATTGCCCTTCACTTAAGTCCCTCTCTCGAGCCCCTTTGTCATAATTAGCTTTTTGTTTTCCTTGGACTTGCCTGATGTGATCTCAGGTGACCTCTCCTGCTCTCTGAAATCGTCTCCTTAATTCCCAGCCATATTTAGCTAGTTGTGTCCCAGAGGTTCTCCTTTCTCCCATTCCACTTGGGCCACATCTAACAGGCCCCACGGTTGGTATCCATAAACTAGTTCAAATGGGGAAAACCCGAATGACGACTGTGGAACTTCCCTTACTGCGAACAGCAAATGTGGTACAATCAAGTCCCATTTTCTGGGTTCTTCTGGGCACTTTCTGGGCACATCTTTGCAGCATATTTTTAAGAGTCCCATTGAATCTTTCTACCAACCCGTTGGTTTGGGGATGATACGCAGCCATTCATAAGTTGTATTTTTAGAACTTGGCACAGGCTGCACATAACATGGGACATAAAGTTTGTCCCTTGATCTGTAATTATTTATCTGGGGATACTAACCCTGGATATCCATTTAAGCAGTTCCTCTGCTACTCGAGGTCCAGTGACTGTACATAGAGGGATTGCCTCCGGAAACCTAGTGGCATAATCAATCATGACTAATATGAATTGGTGCCTCACAGGACTTTTGGGTAACGGTCCAATTATATCTAGGGCTATTCATGAAAATGGATCCTTCACCACTGGCACTGATTACAAGGGAACCCTAGGGGGTTTTTGGAGGCTGACTCTCTGGCAATTCAGGCAGGCCCTACAAAAGTTCTCTACTTGCTCATACAGTCAGGGCCAGAAACACCAGTTGGTCAGCCTAGCCTCTGTTTTGGCCCTCCCAATGTGTCTCCCCAAGGGATTCATATGGGCCAGCCTCAATAGTGGGCTTCGGTACGCTTGAGGAATCAAAAGTTGTGGTACCTCTAGTCCGTCAGGTTGACCCAATTTAATTCTATACAACAGGTCCTTTCTTAGTTCATATCTGGGTAGTAAGCAACACCACTTGGGACATATTACCTGTTCATCTCGTTTGGCTAATTTGGACTGAATGATGGATCGGAACAGATCTTCTCCCTCTTGTGCTTCCCTGAAGTGTCTGAATCCGGTGGAACTTCTGACTCTTCTCCTGCTAGGCCCTCCCATTTTTCTTCCTGTCTTCTCACTGTATCTAATACATGATAAATTTCTGTCCAAGTTGTCACAACCCAGTGATTTTGGTGCCTCAGCACGATGGAATTTTCTTGCCACATGAGAGCCTCTTGCACAGCGAGGGTTTTTGCTGCACAGAAGAACCTCGGTGCAAGAGAGTTCCCGCCAATTTGCAGGGTGCATTTCTTCTTTGCAGCACAGAAATGCACGGTGCAAAGAGTTCCCGCTATTCGAATGCAAATTTCTGTCCCGCTATTGGCTAGTTCTAAATTATTCCTACGTGGCGGCTAGTAATTGGCTTGCTAGCCGTTTAAAATTTTGTGCGACTTCCGCCCAAGTCGAAGAACTTTGAGCACGCTGCAGAGTGCCTCTAAAGAGATCTGACTTGCGGCTAGCTGATCGATAGACTGATCACCTATCGATCCTTCTTCCCGTCGCCGAGCGCAATCCCAGATGTACCCTTTTCCCGCCGGCTTAATTTGCGGATGGATTAACTGGCTTGGGCCTCACCAGCTGGAACATAGTTGTTCAGACGACCGGACCATTTGCGTCGCAACTTACAAGCGGCGTAAGTAAACATTTTTGCAACCATTAAACCTTGTCTGCTTCTCCATTCACCAGCCCACCCTAACGAACGAGCAATTTCTAAATCACCTCGAGTCGGCTCTCGCCGTCTGAGACACAAGTAAGTGCGATATGACTGCCATTGCAGGGGTAGAGTTTTTAAGTCCCCAAAGCAGGTATGACTCCTACCCTGCTCTGGACACTCTCCCACCTCTGGCACCCACCAGCACCTCCCCTCCTCTCCTATCCCTCCTTCTCCTCTCCAACAAGCATTGTCTCTGAGCACAGAAAGAGAAGACCTACACACCACTGCCACTATCCCCAGCTGACCCAGAAGCAGGGAAAGCCCCAAAGCCACTCCTGCTCCACTGTAGTCAGACGTTGCAGTGAGCAGCTACACCAGGTAACAGGCTCAGCTGGAGATTGTGGCAGCAGTGACAGCCCCGCCCCCCACTCCCCTTCCTCACCTGCTACTTATTTGTTAACCCCAGGTATCCCCCACCTGCTTGGGGGTCCAGCCAGACCTCTGACTCAGGTATACACCGATACAGGGAACTGGAGCCACCAGCAGGTGAGCTATGATGTTAAAGAGGGATATGATCACGTTGCTATACCCCACCACACCCCAGATCTCCAGAAGATATACAGGTATGCAGATAGCTGTTTATATATACATGTGTACATACATATATACATACATTCTTAAATTGTGTCTCTTAATACTACTGATATGTTTTAAAATCAAAGATTGCTTCCTGGAATTTGTTTATGGCTCACTCTGAAAGTTTTACATTGATCTGCATTTCAGGGGCATGAAATTAAGGTACTTGGAATCAAGACAATGTGGAGAAAACTTCCTAAAAACTAGAAACTAGTGTGTTCCATTCAACTTTATCGGGCTTCATCAACAAAGACTGAATTCCTGATGACTGCAGTAGAAGTCTATTTATAGCTAAAATGATACAGTAGAATTAACAATAAAATGATGTATAATATAATAATAAAATGGCAACATTTGTGGGAATTTGTAAAAGCAAACAGTAAAATTATACATTCTACTACTTTAAATAAAAGTAAAATAAAACATCATATATGATGATATATGCAAATAAATAAAAGGAAGCAATATAAAATAATAGAATAAAAAATAAAAACAGGTAAGTTTCTCTAATTTTGGCCTTTATACTTTGTGCAAGTAATGCAAATACACCTATAAAGTATAGGGCATGCTGTAAGCTGTTAGAGAAGAGCCATTTGTTCTTCATTAGTCTAGTACTTAAAATTTTCCACTAATGGAGAGATCCATTTCCCCCTTTCTTCTTCAAAGAACAAACAAGATGACAGATTGTCATCTATCTCATTCTTCTCAGCAAAACTTATCCTGGCTGACTATGGGATCCAACACCACCTCCTCATAATCACGTTAGAGTAAATCTCAGTCTGATAGTAGCCTTTTGTTTGTGGTTTTATACTTCAGCTGGCTAGATTTCTAGGCCAAAAGAGTGCTTTATTAATTTTAAACAAGGGGAAGTTTGAGGAAAGCTCACAAGCTGCTGTCTTTCTTAAATTTATATCTTGTTTTGAATATGGGCAGAATAGTGAGTCAGTAATTGTCAGCATATTTCCCAAGCCATTTTTATGGAGGAAAGTGTTAATATTATTTAACCATCCAAATAAGGGTTTATTTGGAAGAGAAGAGGCATCTACAATGCACTTAGAGCATATGATATGGGTACAAGCTCTAACTTTTATCCAATAATTTGGAGTTCTTAATTGAGCTAAGGTACTCCCATTAAGCAGCCGCATTTCAGATCACAATTCTATCCTCCCACCATCACAGATTTTGGTAGAGGTAAAACCTACCTGAAAAAGTAGTTAGAAATGTTTTCTATTTTGAAATGAACCATGGGGTCAGTTCTGCTGCCTACAATAAAATGAACTCTGCCTTTAGTGCTCCTAGGAGTACCCTTTTCCTGGACTTGGTGAGAAAGGATGAAGCTCTGCCTGAGGCTTCTTTTGCTTTAGTGCTTACATTTTTATGAGCTTATTCCAGATCAGATTTTTATTATTTTTTCCAAGGTATTTAAATGAAGATATCACCTCTAATTTCTTAATCTGTAAAAGCCATACTTGTTTCCTTTCATTCTCAAAAACCAATACCTTGGGTTTAGTGGTGTTGATTTCCAAGCTACTAAGATCCGGATGACTGAAAAACAAGGATGTTGTGCCTTGACTGTATCTGAAATTGCAACTTCCACCTCCGGGTGTGGACACACCAATGCTTGGTGTCCTTTCAAAAGAGGTGTTTCAAAAGGGCAGCAGCTGGTATGTTCTGATTCTTGTGTATGAACAAGTATAGAAGTGTTGAAATACAGCAGACCATCTCCAGCTCTACCACCCCTTCATCCAGGGCTCCAAGTGTTCCTGGCTCCACACTCTCAAGAGTATTCTTGCTGATACACATTTCACAGTGGGAGCTATGAGGGGTCCACACCCAGGGTGGGAGCTGTGTCTCTAGTTACAGTCAAGGCAGAGCATCCTTGTTTTTCAGTCATCAGGATCAACTGGCAAACAAGTATACTTCACAGCAAGACATTAGCATTCTAAACTGAAACACCACCGTTCACATCCAGACTAAGATACAGACACAGGACAGGAAGAAAAGAAAAGAAGTTCAGAGTCAAGTTACCACTCCCTCCAGCCAGAATTAAAAAGCTGATGCACTCCAAAGAGTGGAACCTAAAAACATTTCTATAACACTAGACCAGAAGTGTTAATGCAAAGATTTTCTTAAAACAAACCTGTGCTCCTCAAAAAAACAAAACCCCACAAAACAAAGCAAAACTAACAAAATGCCCCAGCTCTGCTCTGTAACAAATGTCATATAAAAGAACTACACAGGTACAAACAACAACTGGGGTTACTAACTACACACTACGTGCAAAGCAAACAACATGAATTTC
>NW_005842349.1:144294-178820 GCF_000455745.1 Alligator sinensis | reverse complement strand
TGCTGATCTGGCAAGGAGGCTGGATTCTGCTGGCTTTTGAAACATGGAACAAAATTACTTAAAAGGCTCCTACACAGCTCCTAGATGCTGCACCACATGCACAATTCTGCCCCACGGGAGAGAATTAGTCCTTAGGACCTCAAGGAATGGTACGTAGATAGTGCCCAAGACCTCTATGTTTTGGCTTTTCAGGAGGGAAGTTTGCCAGTGAAGTACACAGCAACAAAAAGGCACCTGGAAATGTCTACAGCTCAAAATGAAGCGTTTTGTTTTGGCCGGAAGTGGTTAAAAAACTGAAAATATTTAAAACAGAGCTATTTTGTATGCTTTTTTATGAAAACAGATTACCTAGCTTTTAGCTCCTATGCTAAAATCTAGCAGGATGAGTCATCAACCACTGTAAAATGGAATTTAATATGAAAACATGAGCACAGTCAGACTGTCTTTCAAAAGTGGATACAATCATTGAATAGATTAAGAGATTTAGAGATATTTTGATAAGTGATATTTTAAGATCATCATTCTGTTTACAACAGACTGCAGAGTTTGAAGTGCTATAATTTACATACTGAAAGAGACAAGCACCACAGGGAAAGCTGTTAACTGATTTGAAGAACAGCTGTGAAATACAAGTTGCCAGCCTCATGGATGTTCCTTTAAACGAGGCAGCGGAGGATAAGATGGCGGCTGCAGTGAATCTTGTCTATTTTAATACTAGCATCCACACCCTTGTTCAGGATTCCTTTCAACCTCTATCTACTTCTACCCTCTGCCCCTTTAGCAATATTAAAGAAGTTTGGGGGGTCACAATCCTAAAATGAAAATTGTTTATCTGTGCATTAAACTACAGGACTCTGGTTATGAGATCTATTCTTCACTTTGTCTCTGATTTCCAGTGCAGACCTCAATAAGCAACTTAAATGATCTATGTTGTGGTATCCTGTATCCATAAATAGTAATACTATTTCTATCTCAGATACTTACATGAATCCCAGTACCACAAGATCTAAGTGCTTTGCCATCTTTAACATATTTATTTATTCTTATGATACCTATGTAAGAAAATGCCACCAGCCCCACTTTACAGATTTACATACCTATCAATATATATTTAAGTATGTGTACCTAGATCTATAAAAACCTTAGGTGCGTAAGTGTCACTTTAAACACCTGCAATGCTATGTCTAGTTCTGGTCACCCCTGTTCAAGAAAGTTGAATCCAGGCTGCAACAATTGCAGACAAGAGCTGATACAGAATAGTGAGCCTTTCTTCTGAGAAGAAACTAAAAGATCTTAGCTTGTTTAAGCTAGCAAAATAAGACTGAAGGGAGATGCATGCTCATCAGGGGGGATAAAGACCAGGGAGAAAGAAACTATTTATTGTATATTATTTCTGGAATGAGTGGGTATAAAATGTCAATGAATACATTTAAACAGAAAATTTGAATTCTTTAACTATCAGAGGGGTGATGGTTCTGGAATACCCTTCTGGTAAGTGTAGTGGAGGCAACAATTAATTTTAAAATACAACTTGATAAATATATTAAAAAGATTATGTGACTTGGTTGATTTCAATTACACAGGACTGGTTTCAGTCTTATACTCCTAAAATATTTGAATATTTATTAGGACATGGACAGAATCCTACATGAGTGCCTTAACCACCAGACTGTTAGGCTATACTCTCTCTCTCTCTGTGCAACTACTTACTAGTTAAGCATTTTATGCGACGTGTAATGTGCTAAACAGAAAAGATTGAGAAAGACCCACTTCAACATATCCTGTGGCCTAATACTTAAGATAAAGAAAGGTAGGAGGCCTAGATTAAAATACCTGCTCCAAATCCAGATGTTTCATAATCCAAGTGAGTGGTGGTCTATCCTTTGGATGGGGGGGCAGGCGAGGGGGGCACTGCTACTCCATTTCTGTGGGTGCTTAGCATTCCCATATAGGCTAAGTACAGACAGTCAAAAAGCCTGAGGCTGTCTTTGCAGGTTACCCTAAACTGCAAAGACTGAAGCGTTAAGCAAACAAACAGACATTCATTTGTGATTCAGGAAATACAGCCACATGCCTGCAGTGGCCCAAGCCAGAAGCCAGCATGGTCTATGTGTTTGCTTCCTCTTCCTGCTGCCCCCAAGGTCTCTTGGATTTGTGGTCCACAATCAGAGCAGCAGGACTCTGCAGGGTTGCTAATCACTTCCTCTTCCTGCTTCCAGGTGTCTCTGGGATTTGTAACCCACAGTCGCAGCCAGCAGTAAGTAAGCCAGGAGGGCAGGGCAGCTCCGTACTTGGGGGAAGGGGAATTTAACCCCCTCCCTGGCGCCAGCCCCCAGCCACTGTTTGCCAGGCGGCGGGGGAGGGGGCAGTGATCCAACAAGTAAGGCCTGTGAGCCAGTCCTCACTGATCCAGCTAGGAAGCAGAGGGGCAGAGCCAGCCCTGCTCTCTGGAGCAGATAGCGTAGCCTAGCCCAGGGCTGAAAAGCATGCTGGGATGCTGGGAGACTCTGATTTAACTTAAACCAGGAAGGGATTTGAGGCAGAAGTTTCATAAACCAGTTTAACCTAAATCAGTTAAGTCTAATACTACATTCATTATCTTAAACATGTTTCAGTCATTTTGAAACTGGTTTATGTGCACTGAACTTCTGTTCTTTTACAGGTTTAAACCAGTTTCTGATCACTTAAATTGGTTTATGTGTAACTTCTGTCCCTAACCATAGAGATAGGCACCTGGATACCTTTGAGGGTAAGAGCTAGGTCTCACTCTTGTCATCAAGATTTCTGTTGCCCAAATTAGGTATACTCATATTTAGCATTCTAGCTCTAGACCTCACTTTTACGTTCCTAATTCTCTCTATGCAATGTACAGGGAAGCTGGACACCTAGTCTGAGGTGAGGATTCCACCACATAGCAGAGTATCTAAAAGGTAGGTGTTAAATACTGAAACTAAATTCTAAGTTCCCTTTTAACTAGATCCAAACTGATTTTGTAGCCACTCTACATATCTAAGTTAAAAGAGAGAGATTAGTTGACTCCTCTCAGCAGTTACAAAACATCTTGAGTTCCTATTAAATACATGTGGGCTAACGCTCTTACTCAGACACTCCTCATTCCCACCTTAACTCTGTTGTGAGGGAAATCTGTGCGACACCCTAATCTCTACCTAAACTTCCAATTCCTTTGATACGCTCTGATCTCAGTCAGCAACTGTTCAGTTCTGAAAGCACTTATATAGCTCATTTCAAAATCCTAGTCCCTGACATATCAGCAGTGCTCATCTTTTTCCCATGAGCTTAGTGGTAAGATGACATGTTTAAGAAATCAGCGACATGGGTTCCAGGCCCAACTCCAAACCCACCTCCCCCTCAATCCTAGGCAAGTGCTCTAACCACTAGGTTATTGGCTAGTCTCAGTAGTGGCCTTCCTTCACCCCTCCTGTTGAAGTTTGCTCACAGGCAGACATGATGGGACATAATGTGTGTGTGAGACTTGTTGAGCAGTGATGAAGGGAGTCTTGGCATTTCTTTTTAACCAATGATTGTCAACTCAATGCTTCTGTTGAGAATGCTCAACTCAGTGCTTCTGTCAGCTAGGTATTCTGGTTCAGGGAGGTGCCTGCCCTCTGAACAGTCTGGATGGAACAGTCCAAAAGGGAGAAGTACCACCCTTGCCCTCAGAGTCAAATGCCTGTGCTCCAGGGAAGAGTAGGAGTTCAGATATACTTCAGCCCAGCTGAAGGCTCCTCCTAAAGCAATTTGTATTGCTATTAGGAGACATAAGTATCCCCATTTACTTTATGGAGATCCTATGTACCTAACCTGTCCATTTGGTTCACCCTTCTGGGCAAAGTGCCTAAACTTTAACAACTGCAGTGCTTACAGTGGAGCTTTCCTTAGGTGTCATTTAGGATTAGCAACCAATAGGACATATAAAGTGCTTAATCCCATTGAAATCAATAAATATTAGGCATCCCGATACTTTGGAAAATCCTGCTTGGTACTATTCTGCATCTTTGGGTGCCTAAATATCTTTAAAAGTCTGTCTCTGAACTGAAATGGTTGGAGTTAGGTCCCTTTGTGACTTATCTGAAATCACAAAGGAAGTCAGACCTCCCAAATCCCAGTTTAGAGACTTACCTACCAGACTATCCTTCATCTCTAAACCTAGACCTGGGGATGTTGTGAGTTTAAATTAATGAAATTTTAAAATACCCATATTAGTAGTCTACAAAACCAATTAGTCAAAAAGTCAGAATGCAAATGTATTCCATTTTATGCCATTTTCACCACAAAGATTTCAATCAACTGATTTTGATGTTAAGAGTTGAAAGGGTAAGATATAAGACAAGAAACTAGGACTCTTTCCAAAGTAAGTTACATACACATTAGTGACATGTAGGGGGTGCACATGCACCCCATGAGATCAGCTGTGCACCCCCTGGAAGTGCCAGCCATGAAATGCACTTCTGGTTTGGCTGCTGGCTCAGCGATCAGCTGCTGGGGGACCCCCCCTCACCTGTCAGCGATCTGGTGCCCCCCCAGACTTGGGAGGCACCAGTCGCCCAAGTACATACATAATCTTGTTCTTTAGCCTTTCCCAAAGCAAAGCGAAAACAATCCTCTGATAACCATAAGAGATTTCCAAACAGCTTTACAGGGCAACCGAAGCTACTGCTGGGAGAAGAGGAACACACACTGCATCTTTAAAATGTAGCAAAAATCCTTTTCTTGGTCAGTCCTTATCTAGTATGTCTCAGGCAGCTCCTTAGTGTTCCAGGCTCACCTCTACACTGTCTTACCCTGCTAACAGAAGAGCCCCTTTCTGCTTTACTCTCCTCTGGTTTTGCCCCTCCTTCAGGAACGGTAGGCAAAAGTTAGAAAATCAACTAGCAATACTAGAGGACAAGACTAACTGTCATTTACCACAGTGGGAGGAGCACTGAGCTGTGGGTGTGCTGTACAGCAGCAGGCAGAGAAGTGCTCTCTCTAGGTGGTGACGGCGAGAGGGCAGCTACTCTTATGCTGCTGGGTTACTTTCAGTTTGGAAGACAGTATTCTCAAGGGCTTATCTGGGCATAGCACTGACAGCATGATCAAGAAGCTCCTGGTCTCCTTTCTTGTAAGTCCTGTCTCCATTTCCTTGGCATTAGCCCTTTCCCTGTATAATCCTGTCAAAGGGGGAGGACAGTGGCCAGTGGGACAGCGAGCATCAAGAGAGCTGCAGGTTTGCCCGCTGTCCCAGTGACAGCAAAGAGGGCTGTCCGCCTTCTTCCTCTATATTCCAAGTAGCTGTGCAGGGCCCTCTCTCCCACTCAGTTTAAGAAGAAAGACTGTAATGACGTCCTGTTTATCTGTAAATATCTCTCTGAAATACAGACAGAAAGACGCTACTAACTGCTTTGAAATGAAATCCAGGCCACTGCCCCTTTCTCTCACTAAAGGAAGCAAGGCAAGTGCTGGCATACACTGTACAGTATTTATTTATTAACATTAAACCACTCACGAGCATTAACGCTTTATAGAACTCATGAGTAAAGCAGTTCCTTCATTGAACAGTTAAGTCTAAATGTCATTTAGGCACAGACAGCCTCATGTAGGAGACAGAGTCGTCTCCTACAGCTAATAGGAAATAATCCAGTAAAGGTAAAATGAATCCTGACGTGTCTTCATAAAAATCACATTGCATTTCTGTGAAATGATACTAACTTTCAGTTCAAGCTTTGTTTGCTTTGTTGCACAACAGGGAAGAAAAAAAACAGAAAGCCTTTAGAGCTCCTTAAGATACATAATGAGTAACTCACAGACTATGTGACTGATGCATGTTTTCTTTAATGCATTTTTTTCCATAGAAGTTAGGAGAATGTTTCCAATGTTTTACACTGTTAAAAATGCTGGGGAACAAAACACTTAAGGAGCCTGGAAACTCCTCTGTGCTCCCATATTTTTGAAGGACGATGGCAACATTTTACCTGTATCTTTCTGTATTGTGAAGAAATGCTGAAAACCAAAATTTATTTGTTTATCCTTTACATATACTTATTTACATTTCACACTGCAACAAAAGATAACTTGTAGAACTGGCATAGAGTCCTCATTTAGATGAATTATGTGAACTTTTTTTTTGGATGCCAACTTTTGTCTTTTGCAGTTCCGGTTTTGAAAGTTTGCCGACTACACCCAGTTACCACCACAATTTGTTAGTATAAACACAACGGGATAAGCCTAGTAGCAGTCAGTAAGTACTGAGTCCTAAATTAACTGTAAACTACAGAACAAGACTGAATTAAGTAATATTAATGGCAAAATTATTATTGATACCAATTGGGAACAGGATTAGACCCAGAAAATGTGCTTTCATGTGTTCATAAACGTATTCATTATGGCTCCAGTACCGCAAAAATGTACATGTGCTTGACTTCAGTACCATGAGTATCACCTTGAAAACAAAGGACCTACCAATGGATTTAAAGTCTATCACATGCTTGAGCATTTGTTGGATCAGGCATACTTTATTCCCTTTTCTATAGCATGAGAAGCATTAGCAGAGAAAATTCCTTTTTAATGGTGCTTAACTCTTTAATAATGGGTGATCATAATTGCATAAAGCTGTCTCCACCTGCTGTTCTCAAGGATATATAGATCCATGATGGACCACAAGGATGCCACAAGATCTTTATAAGGGTGTCAGTCAATATTAGCACTGTTAGGTGTGCAAACACCTACACGTGATTGACAAGATAAACCCAGAGATTTTAAGGAGGAATCCATAGTGTCAAAAACATTCTGACCTATTGGCTTTCTTTGCAACAGAAAAATTGCTCTGTTTCTATAGACAAAAAAAAAAATGAGTGAAAGTTAAGACCTGGTATTTTTCAAGGGGTGCCTTGAGTCTAACAAGATTGATATAGGTTCTGAGATCTTTTTACAGGAAGGTCACACAGATATGGAATAGATTTTTGCAATGTTGAAGCTAAAAATAAGTGGTAAAATTATTAAAAACTCTTAAAATTACTGTATCAGTTACCACAATGTGGATGCAAAATTAATTATGTAAGGTGATTAAGTAACCCAGGTTTATTCTGAACTAACAAATGCAATGCCCTGGCACAAACCCACAAAATATAATTAAATAGAAGGAAGGATTCTTGGCCAAAAGAAAAGGAGCACATTTTATGCGTCAGTACACCGGGAGAGAAATGTCAGTAGTATACCAATGGCAGAGAATACTCCAAATATATATAAAAAAATATATCCATCCAACTTTATTTTATTTAACAAAATAAAAGTGGTGTGAACAACTTATCTGGACACTGCACCCTTCGGTGTACACAATAGGCCGATGTTTCTAGCAGTGTTTTTCTATGTGCTATGAGAGGAAGTTGCTTTCACAATTATCTGCTATTCCAGTTTACCCTGCTTTTTATAGCATAGAATATTATCTGTTTTTTAATACAGCCAGCACAGAATGGAACTTACTCATTTTCCTACAGAAAAACATTGATGTAATATAGTGGATTAGGTCTTCAGCTTGCAAATAACTCCACCAAGTAAATCTACATATCCAAGCAGCGTCAGGAACAATCTTAAAATCTAAGGGGGGACTAGACCTGCCTTTGTAAAAAAAACATAAATGCAAAGCATAGACTATTCTAGCACACAAACTGAATAGTAATCGATTCTTATACTTTCAAAAGACAATCAGACACTAGCCAGTGATTTCTGGTATATATAGTGAATTTATGTAATAGGCAGCTAATTTCTGAGAATTTAGGTGAGATCCATATTGTATGAGGTAGGCTCCTGATACAATATTTGAATGCAAGACCTTTCCAGGATGCAGGAAGTGGTATTCAACCCACTGCAGAGACTTACATATACATTTTTAATGTATATACAAGTACTACAAAAAATTCAGTGGGATGACTCATTTGTGTGAAATTAAGTACAAGTGTCATGCAGTTTGCATAACTGAAGTCTGTATTTGAACAATGCTTTACCTTTCATTTTCTAGAATGAACCTCTATTTCTTTTTAGCTTTAAGGCAACTCACTAAACATTAGGGCTGTGCGAAGCTTCGGTCCCTGATTTGATTCGGCGGAGTTCTGGCCCAATTTGGTGGCCAAATCTCTGAATCCGAACCAAATCAGGAAACTCTTTAATCTCTCTGAATTGAATCAGAACCCTCCGAATCAATTTGGAGAGATTCAGAAAGATTCGGACATAGACACAGCTTTAAATGTTTTTTCTACATACCTCTAGGTACCAGGCGGCTTGTCAGCACTGTGATGGTGGGTTGGATGGAGCTTGCCACAGAAACATGAGGGGGCTCCCCATCGCGCTCAGCAGTGGACCTGGAAGTGGACCAGAAGCACTTCCGGTCCACTTCCAGGTCCACCAGGCAGTGTGCTGGGGTTCCTCCCGCACTGCCCCAGAGACTGGTACCTCCTGGGTCTGAGGGGGCACCCAGGGTACCCCTGCAGCTGATTGCTGAGCTGGGTGGTGCGAGTGGGGGGCCCAGGGCTCTCCCCAGTGGACCCGGAAGTGGACCGGAAGTACTGTCAGTCCACTTCCAGGTTCACCGCCAAGCACACAGGAGGCCCCCTGTACTCCTGTGGGATGCTCCATCCACCCCAGCATTGTAGCATTCATAAGCCATGCCAAGTACCTCAAGGTATGTAGAAAAAAAAACATTTCAAGCTGTGTCTATGGCCAAATCATCAATTCTCTGAATCAGCATTGAATCTTCAGATTCGGATTTGGCTGAATCAAAATCGGAGACAGTGGTCCAAATCAACCAATTGAATCACTGTCCCTGAGTTGGGTTGAATCTGAATCTCATACAGCCCATTTCACACACCCCTACTAAACATCTGAGTTATGTACGGACATTCGGGGAGGTTAAATTGGATTCAAAATGGCCACCTGATTTAAACTGAACTCATCCCATTGCCAACCTTACACTTACAAACTCAGTTTCAGTGACCAACAATCAGTCTAAACCTGTAACTATACAGAAGTTCCATGCGCACAAGCTGGTCTAAAAATCACAGAATCTGGTTTAAGATAAACCTGGGTCTATGTGGTATCAGTCTTAATTAGATTTAGGTCAAACTGGTGCATGGAACTTCTGTGCACTTCCCCTGTGCAGCCCAAGGGCTGGGAAGACTCAGCCACTGCCCACAGCCTGGAGCTGCTCTATTCATTTCCCCTTTGCCCCTGCACTGGTCTATTATTTGCCCTCTCCAGCCCCTGGCTCCCCACCATCACCAGCCAGCCCTCTCAACCCCCATCCCACAAGCCACTTGGGGTGCAGCTGCTTTTATTGGCATTCACCACTGCTGGAGCTGGTGGGAGTAGGGGCGGGAAGGGATGGAGATGTAGGCTTGCTGGGGGTGACCCCACCCCACCTGCAGGTTGCACTCCCCCCCACCCCTTGCGGGTCATGCCTACCCCCTCACCCCATCCGCAGGTTGTGTCTGCCCACCTCCCCCTCGGGAGGGGGGCGGGGGGGGTCGCATCTACCCCCATCCCCCAGAAGATCCCTGATCCTGTCCAGCCTGCTGGACTTCCAACTCCCCAGTTAGCCCCCCCATCCTGACTTACCTGATATCAAGTAACCATTTTAAATCAATTTAACCTCTCAAAAGATGAACTGTAGTTAGCTGCATAAATTGGGGAAAACAGAACCCCCAGGATCTTTTGGGCAAAACAGATATTAAGTTTGCTCTGTTTGGTCCTTCTGCTTGGACCTATTGCTGCAAGTGAAAGGCACATGATATGGGTATGTGTTATTACCCCTCATTTCCCAGATGGAGACTGAGATTAGAGATGAAAACTGACAATCTCAAAGTTGGTCACCCTTTTGAGTACTTAGGAGTCCAGTGTCGATAGGCTCCATTCATTGCTGTTGAAACTGCATGCTCAGTACCAAGGAACAGATGCCAGGAAATTATGCTACCTTAATTCTGTTGATTTGAAAGAAGATATACTATACATTTTCCAGCTGTGTTGGTTCTCATGAGGAATGCCATGAGGAACTGTCCTTTAGGCCTGTGCAAATAGGGAAGCATTCAATTCGGATTTGGATTCAGATTCAGCCAATTCGGATGACAGTGATTTGATTCAGAGATTCAGATCACTGTCCTGAATTGATTTGGCCGAATCGACTTCAGAAGATTCAGCACCAATTCAGAGAGATTTGGTGATTTGGATCAGCTGGGGAGAGGCAGGCACAGCTGGGAGGCTGCAGGTTCTCCCATAGCGCCTCCAGGTGTGCTTGCCACTCCTCAGGCAGGGGGTGCCGCAGGAGAAGCCCCCATGGCTGTCCTGCCAAACCCCATCCCCTGCCCAACCCCAGCCTAGTCCCGGCACTTAAAAAAAAATTAAAATAAAAAGCCCAGCACTAACTGGCTGCAGGAGTGGTTCTTGGGGCCTCTGGGCACTCATGGCAGAGCCCCCCCCATGCAGTGCAGGGCACTGGGGGGCAGCAGAGATCACCTCGCCTGTCTGGCACCTGCATGGCAGCTGCCTCATGGTGCAGGTGCAGTGCAGCTCAGCAGGGTGCTGCGTGCTGTCTGGGAACTGGGGCCATTGGGCTGAGTGCTGCCAGGCTCCAGCTGACATGTGGAGCCACCCCAGCTCCAGACATCGCACAGCACCCTGCTGAGCTGCACTGCACCTGCACCATGAGGCAGCTGCCATGCAGGTGCCAGACAGGCGAGGTGATCTCTGCTGCCCCCCAGTGCCCTGCACTGCATGGGGGGGGGGCTCTGCCATGAGCACCCAGAGGCCCCAATCACCACAGGTGCAGGCAGTGAGTGCGAAGCTTTGGGAAAAAAAAAAAGTCCTGCAGTGTGGAGGTGCGGGGTGGGGGCACGATGCAGGCATGGCTCACTCTGGGCAGCAGCAGGGCATAGTCCATGCTCCCAGCGCTTGGTACCTGATGCGGGATGCAGGCATAGCAGTACTGGGAGAAGGGACTATGTCCTGCTGCTGCTTACCCACTTCCGCTGCACCCATGTCCCAACCCCCTCCGCCCTGGCTGTGCAAGCGGTAGCAGGGCAGAGCCCCCACTCCCAGCACTGCCACACCCGCATCCTGTGCCCCCACTCCCCCTTCCCTGAGTAATGAACTGCCCCAGCCCGGCTGGGCAGCTTGTCCCAGCCCCAATCCCTCCCTCCCTCACGCCCCTTCCCTTCCCCCTCCCCCAAGCCCAACAGACTTACCAGCTGGAAGCAGCTGTCAACTAACTGCCTGTTTAGTCTATGGCCAAATCTCCAAAGCAGCCGAATCTTTTCCAATGCTTTTCCAAATCGATTTGGATACTTCAAATCAATTCTGAGCTTTTAATTGGATTCCCAATTTGATTCGGATTATGCGATTCAGTCCCCAAATCGGGTCGAATCTCCTCCGAATCAAATCAGGTACCAAAGCTTCTCATAGCCCTACTGTCCTTTCTAGTAGTTCCGATACTAAATGTATGCTACAGATTGTTGTGGGAGAAAATGGCGAAAGTTAAGAAATGCTACAGGAAACCTACTATCACAAAGATCTGTTTCAACTAAAAATATTCAAGGATAGCACTGGATTATTTGACTAAATAGAAAAGCTATTATTCTGTTCCATCCTGCTAGGGCTCATGCAAGGGATTTTGATTATGCAGAACAGAGCATCATAAAATATGAAAAGAAAGGCTCCTATATTTGTTTGCCAATTACCAGGAGTAATCACAATCAGAACACAAATGAAATTTCCAGTCACACAAAGCAAGCAAATTCCCTTCCCTTTTCTTTAATTCTTTTGAAAATCCTTAGCTATGCTGAGTGCACTTATGACGACTGCAAGAAAGGCAGCTGAGTTCTGGATACATGAAAATGTTAGTCCAAAATGGGACAGGAAATTATTGAAAAAGAGGAGTATGGATAAACAGGACTACAGGAAAAAGCAGAGACTTTCTTTTGAACTTGATGGATGAAGAAATCAGTTTAAAAATTAGCTGTACGCAAGAAAGGCTTTGCATGCAAACATGGTCCTCATACTCCTACAGGGCTATATCACACCCATACATAATGCAGCCTCTTTCTGAAACTTTTTAATGGGAGGAAGTTTTCCCCAAGCAAAATCTCTGAAGTCAAGTAAACAAATCAATGCATCATAAGGGATCCACTAAGTCTTCTGTGGAATATAGTCGATTTGAAGCTATATGGCTAAGGAACCTGTAGCTGGTGCCTGCTCTTGGACGCACTTCTATGAGACCTCCCCAAAAGAACAGTGGGTTCTAGAAAGATGTTAATGAACAGTGCAAAAAGAACGGAGCTCTGGAATCTGGCCCTAACTTGTGATTCTCTTTGCGGTTTCTAGTCTGTTGCCTCTACTGAGTTCATGCTTACCATTTGAATTTTCACTGTAAAATGGGTGTGTAGGAAAAGAATAAAAACAGCTTGAGTCATTTTGGGGTAAAAAACATTTTGTTCTCTTTCCATAGAAATCTAATTAATAAAAAGCACCTATCATCCCCTTGGGGTCTATATGCAACTTCTGTTATTTGTCACGGACTACTGTTATTTGTCAGGGAGTACTGTTATTTATATGGGTACTAACGAGGAGTTGAATGGTGTTTAAAGTGTACCACAGATGAGAAAATTGACATAAGCATGTTCTTTTTAATTAGTAATAAATTTTCATTTTATCACACAGCCATCTTGTAGTGGCTATCTTGTGGGAGGGGCAATTCTAAGAGACTCAAAAAAAGAAGAAAAAGTTATGCAAAAAATAAGAATATTACATTGTAAAAAAGGCATATCAGATAGAGAGCACTGTATGAATATTGTACAAAGTTTCTGTGGCAGTACCTCTGTAGACCTATGAGGTTACTTGAAGAACCACTTCTGAGAAATGTTTCACTCTTCTTGTAAATATATGAGGAAGCTCTTTTAATTATGTATGGTGATAAAATGCTTCTCTATACTCTCCATTATATTCCCCTACTGTGTCTACTAATGTATTGTATACAAGAACCTGGGTGAAACGCAAAACATTCGTGCTTATTGTGGTAATGAGAACACATTTAACAGTGGCGTAAAGTGGTTTGTCTGTCATGCTTTGTAGGTGTTATTTAGATAGTTATTGCTTTGATCACCCATTTACCGTATTTCCTCCTCCATGATTTACACTTTTTTTTTCTTTTCATGCTCATTTTTATTTCAGCAGTAACCTTAACTTTCTGTGCCTATAGCCATATGCCTTTTATAGTCATACCAGGGATAAATTTGGACCAGTTGATCTTGATTCTTCATACACACTCCCCCTTTTCCATATATTTCTAGGCCTTATTGTCTCCTCCTCTGCAAAATGTTCCACTGTGCTCATGCCTGCTTTTTCCCCTTTAAATGTGTTGGACCTATTACCCCAGTCACTGGTATAAAAGCACAGTAAGGAGATCTGACAGCCTTTCTAACTGACTATCTCAAACTACAAGCTTTCTTTTTTGGATTGTGGTTTTCCAAACCCTTCTGTGGCTCGTGCGGAAGGAAGTCAATAAGCGCAGTTGCAGGTGCTATGGCAGCCTGACCCCTCACCACAGCCAATATTTCTCCTACCACCACCATATCTGATCCACACCCAGGCCAGAAATGCTCCTACAGCACTCAGAACTGGCTGGAAAGGAGCAGCTCCTGGTTCACTCTGCACTTCTTCCTCCCTCTCCTTACAGTCCCTCTGTTGAGGGATAAGTACTACTGGAGCTAAGTGCCTAATTGTTTTAAAAAATGCTATATAGAGTTTAGAGTGTAATATTTTAGAAGCAGCAGCTCAGATGCAGATGAAAAATCAGACCTATGAAATGAAGCCAAAATAGAATATTCTACAAATGTAAAATACATGAACAGAAAATGCCTTCCCTCCTTCTCAGAGAGGCTGTCGTACCTACCATATGTGGAAGCAATAACCTAGATACATGAGCGACCCTTGAAAGGGTTAAAAATTTTAGCTCGAGGAAATGTTGCATTGTAGTGACGTGTACCTATGATTTACTTTCACAAAACGTGGTGCTGTGTGTAAAACAATTATTTAATTAATATACAGCCCAGTAAAAAATATTTTCAAACAGTGCATTTGTCTTTCAAATTGGCCTTATGTTAAATGTATTTTTCTTTTTAAAAATTAATTTTTTTTACAATTACATGGGAAATTCAAATACCTTTTTAGTACCTAAAATTACGAGAGGCTATTGAAATAATTCAAATTATTTTTTAAAATGTTTAAGCAGTATATGTTTGCTAGCAACATTTTAAAGGAAGTCAAATTACAGAACCTGGGGAAGTCACTGGCTAGTCACCTGGAAGCAGGGTTTACTAAAGCTGATACACAAGCTTTTGGCAGCTGTGTCTGCTTCTTCATTTTAGATTAGCTGAGTTCAGAAACTAGTTTGTTCAAATATCAGAAACTGAGGAAGAATGAAAAGGTTTTTTTCCCCCCCAGTTTATGATTTAGAATGGGGTGTGACAAGGGAAGATCTACTAATTCTAAAATCTTGGGCTAACTACAGACATTTAGGGAGGTTTAATCAGATTCAAAATGACTGTTCGATTTAAATTTAGCTCATCCTGATGCCAACCTTACACTTACAAATCTGGGCTGAGTGACCAGCAATCAGTATAAACTTGTAACTGTACAGAAGTCCCATGCACACAAACTGGTCTAAAATGTGCAGAACCCAGTTTAAGATAAACCTGGATCTATGTAGTATTAAATTTATTAGACTTAGGTCAAACCGGTATGTGGAACTTCGGTACACTTCCCCTGTACAGCCCCAGGGCTGGGAAAACCGAGCTACTGGCCCCAGCCTCAGGGCTGGTCTTTTCCCACACCCCTCCCACCTTGCACTGGGCTATTTTTTGCCCTCCCTATCCCTTGCTCCTTCCCCCATCCCAACCAGCCAACACTCTCAACTCCCATCCCACAAGCTGCTCGGGGTGCAGATGCTTTTATCAGCATTTGCTGCTGTGGGAGCCAAGCAAGTTGGGAGGGATTCATATATTCATAGATTGTAAGGGGCTGTAAGGGTCCTCGGAAAATCATGGGGTCCAGCCTCCTGCACTAGGCAGGAAAGACTACTGGGGTCAGGTGACCCCAGCAAGGTGACCATGCAGTCTCCTTTTGAAGATTTCCAGGGTAGGTGACTGCACCACCTCTGGAGGGAGCTTATTCCACAGTCTGGACACCCTAACTGTGCAGAAATGTTCCTAATGTTCAGCCTGACACGGTCTTCCAGGAGTTAGTGGCCATTACTCCTGGTTTTCCCCAAGGATGCCCTGGTGAACAGTTGTTCACTGAGCCCTTGATATACTCCCCTAATGTAGCGGTAAGCTGCTACCAAGTCCCCTCTCAGCCTTCTCTTTTTTAGGCTGAAGAGTCCCAAGTCCTTTAGCCTTCCTCCTATGGCTTGCCATGCAAGTCTCTGATCATATGGGTGGCTCGTCTCTGGACTCTCAAGCTTTACTACATCCTTGTTAAAGTGTGGTGCCCAGAACTGGTCACAGTACTCCAGCTGTGGTCTCAACAATGCTGAGTAAAGTGGAAGAATCATTTCCTTGGTTTTGGTTGAGATGCATTGATTGATCCATGCCAGAGTATTATTTGCCCTGCTGTCTACAGCATCATGCTGATGGCTCATATTCATACTGTGGTCTATTATTACCCGTAGGTCCCTTTCATTCATGGTGCTCATCAGTTTGGTACTGCAAAGCCTAGAGGTGTGTTAGGGATTGTCCGTCCCCAGGTGGAGCACTTTACATTTCTCGATGTTCAGCTTATCTGGCTTTGATCCACCCAACTTGCTAGTCTGTCTAGCTCCGTCTGTATCTGCAGTCTATCTTCAAGCGTGACCATGCTTCCCCATAACTTGATGTCATCCGCGAACTTGGCCAGTGAGCTGTTCACCCCAACATCCAAATCACTGGTAAAGATGTTGAATAACACTGGACCAAGCACCAACCCCTGAGGGACACCACTGGCCACATCTCACCAGGACGACACAGATCCATTCATTAAAACTCTCTGGGTCCTACCCCACAGCCAGCTTCCTACCCACCTAACTGTCAGGCAGTTAAGCCTGCAATCCTCCAATTTTCTCATTGGAACATCATAGGATACAAGATCAAAGGCATTTTGGAAGTCTGTATATACAATGTCAACCTCCTCTCTCTTATCCAGGTGGCAAGTTACCTGGTTGTAGAAGGGGTATAGGCAAGTAAGGGCAGGAGGAATAGGAGTGTAGGTTCACTGGGTGGGGGGAGCTCAGGGGTTGCACTGGCCCCACCCACCTCACCTGTGGGTCACACTGCCCCCCCCCACCCCTCATGGGTCCGGCCTCTCCTCCATCCCCCAGCAGACCTCCAGCATCCCTGCTAGTCCCCTTCATTCTGATTTACCTGATATCACACAGCTATTTTGAATTGATTTAGCCTCCCCTTAACACCTCTGAATGTCTATATTTAGCCTTAAGGGAGAACTTGACCAGTAAGTTCAATTCAACACAAGTAATACTTTCTTTATATACTCAATTAGTTTTAAATGGAAATATGCTTTGATAAACATTTTTCTTTTTTGTCCAGTATATTTAAATAGAAGTTTACCTTACTAATAACATGTTTCCTGCATTCTAATCAGAATTCAGTATTCATTCAATACCAAACCAACATAAATGATTATAAATAAGAAATGTTAGTTGACATTTTCTAACATAATAAAATATAAAAAATTAAGCGTCTCAGTAAATGCATGTTAAGCTACATGATTGCATGGGCATGGCATATCTTACCCACTTGTCAGATAAACCAAAATACCAAATATGATATAAAGTTTATATTCATCTGCAAAATATAGCTGAATAGTTAACAGTCACAAAAATCAACCTTTTATTTGGAAATTAATTAAACACAAAACAAGATTACAATTACCAACTAAAATCAAGGTTTCCTGTTTGCTGTTTCAAATCCTGAAAAAATATGAGATTTAAATATTGTTGATTTAAATCAATTCACAATATAAGAGATAGCCTGCAACTTCCTTTTATACTACCACAGTCTCCACAGAGCCTTCCATTCAGTAAAATCATCTCTCAGCAGTTTCCACCACCATATGCACGACCCTCCATTTTCAAAGAGGACAAAAACACTATTAAGATTTAAACAGACAGCTCTACCATTTATTTAAATAAAAGTCTCTGCCTCAATTTCAAGGCAGAAGAAATAATATAAATTAAAGTTAAATTGGACCACAAATTCTTTGGAACAAGCAGTCTTCATTTTTCTGTCTTCTACAGTATCAAGTACATTATCAGAATTTCACAGATAAGATCTCTTCTGTATTTTGATAGTGTTGGAGTGATTTTGTAATTGTGATGGTGCAAGAATTATGCAAGAGGCAAGGATTTTTGCAGGGGATATATTTATTGGATCAACTGCATGGTTGGGATAAAGTTAGATAAGCTTTGAATGCAAGGCAGTCTTCATCAGCCTCTGATATTTTAGGTCCCTGATAAAAACCACGCAGCTGGTCCAATAAAGATATCACCTGCAAAAATCTTTGCCTCACAATTAGATAAGAAATGGATGTTCAGAGTAAAAGCAGAACTTAAGTAAGTTGCATGTGTGTGTGTTTCCATATAAGAATATGGTTCTTAGTCAAAAAATACTCTATTTCAGTATATGGCACTCTCTAGAAAGACATGTACACCTCAGCACATATCCAAATCTTTACAAAATTCTCTACAATCCAATTCAGGCTGTAGAGTGGACCACACAGGACCTTGATCTCCAGAGAAACAAAAAAGGAAGACTATTTTTGTCATATATTTATACTGAATATTAAATACAGCTAGAGTGGTGAGTGAAAACCCCAAAAAGGACAGTAATGGAAATAAGACTTTTTTTGTTTAAATTTAGGGCTGTGCGAAACGGAAGCATTCCATGTTGACCAGCATTTCAACGTTTCAACAGAACAGTGTTTTTTCGACTTTTGTTTCAAGTCGAAATGGCTGTTCCGTTTCGTTCCGTCAAAATGTTTTGCCGTTTCAACCGTGTTTCGCTGTTTCACCCATAGGATATAATGGGAAAGGTCAAAACAGGCTATAACTTTGTCATTTATGGACTGATATGGATAAAACTTGCAGGAATGGTAGTCCCTTCTGAGGCACGACACGTGACACCCTAGTTGTGAAGTAGTTTTTCCTAATGTTGAGCATGAAATGATCTTCCAGGAGTTTGTGACCATTGCTCCTAGTTTTCCCCCAAGGGTGCCCTGGTGACGAGTTGTTCACGGAGCCCTAGATGTACACTTCTGCTGTAGTGGTAAGCTGCTACTGAGTCCCCTCTCAGCCTTGTCTTTTTCAGGCTGAAGAGCCCCAGGTCCCTCAGCCTTTCCTCGTATGGCTTGCCGTGAAAGTTTCTGATCATATGGGTAGCCCTTCTCTGGACTCTCTCAAGCTTTACCACATCCTTGTTAAAGTGCGGAGTCCAGAACTAGATGCAGTACTCCAGCTGCGGTCTCACCAATGCTGAGAAGAGCCAAGTAGAGCAGGAGAATCACTTCTTTGCAATGGTGTTTGTGGAGATGCATCAATTGATGCATACCAGCATATTGTTGGCCCTGCTAGCTACAGCATTGCACTGCCAGCTCATGTTCATACTGTAGTCAGTTATTACCCCCAGGCCTGTGGTGGCAAGTGATGGGGGATCTTCAGTCCTGCTGCCTAATAAAAGGCAGCAGTTGCACAAGCACCCATGTCATGAGTTTTGCCTGTCAGCAGCCAGAGGTGCAGGGCTGCAGAACCCAGAACCCCTGTACCTATCTCCTCGATAGGTGGTGGGCTTCGTGGCCTCAGCAGGGGCTAGCATGCCTGCAGCTTTCACCCTGCTGCTCCTGAACACACACAGTGTCACCCATGTCATGAGTTTTGCTTGTCCGCAGCTTGAGGTGCAGTTTCCCCCAAACCCCTGCACCTATCTCCTTGAAACTTGGCCTTAGCAGGGGCTAGCACACTTGCAGTTTCAACCCTGCTGTGGCTTAACACATACATGTGACATGAGTTTTGCTTTCAGGATTTTGGGGTATAGTTTCCCTGAACTCCCTGCACCTAACTCCTTGAAACTTAGCAGGCTTTGTGGCCTCAGCAGGGGCTAGCATCCCTGCAGTTTTGACCCTGCTGTGGGTTAACACATACACATGATACAAGTTTGACTCTCAAGACTTTAGGGTGCAGTTTCTCCAAATCCCCTACACCTATCTTCTTGAAACTTGGCATGCTTTATGCCGTCAGAAGGGGATACCATTTCTACACGTTTTATCCAAATCTGGCAAGAAATGACAAAGTTATAGGCCATTTCAGTATTCCCCATTATAGCCTATGGGCGAAACGTCGAAACAGCATTGAAACAGCAAAACATTACGACTTGCCTTGTTTTGTTCCGCGGCTGTTTCGACCACATCCATTTCGTTTCAATTTTGCTGTTTCAACCTCGAAACAGGTCAAAACAGCGTTGAAACAAAACTGGTGGTGAAATTTCGCACAGACCTATTTAAATCCCAGCAAAAGATGATAGCTCAGTACATTATATATGTGGCCATAAATAAGGTAGGCTGGATATGAACCTTATAGACTAATTAAATATAAATAATATATATAAAGAGCATAAGCTTTCGTAAATTTGAGTTCACTTCAATCAGATGCCTAAGGGGTCTTATACATGTGCAGGGAGGTTGCTTGAACATACTGTAATTACAGCACATCAGAGCAGACTTGTTTAATCATGCCTGCTGGAGTATGGTAATTACTGTGCTCCAGCAGACTCTAGTGTCATGTGTATCAGTGTCCCCATGCTCAAAAATGGTGATGGGGCACTTTGAACTAAAGCTCACTGCCCTGCTGCCATTTTTAAGCGTGGGGACACTGATACACATGATGCTCCGGGTGCTGTTAATTAGCATGGCTCTTGGAGCTGTGCTAATTAAAGCACTCCTCTCACTCCACCACCTCCTGAAGCATGTCTATAAACACCCTAACTTCATCATAAAATGGCTAACTACCTCTCAGTACCTATAAAAATCATAGCAAGATTTAGGAAAGGTCCCAAACCTGCATATTTGGTCTTCATTATTGCTTAAGGAAGGGCAGATCTAGGCTCAGTATTATGATGCAGTGAAAGCAGTTCCTGGAAACACTAGTTTACTTAGCTTAAAATATACCCAGGTATATCTGTTGAAGACAGAGAGCACCTGTTATGGATCAAATAGATGGACTTACCATAAGCCTACTAGGTATTTCCTTCCAACCTTACATTCCACATACTACTACATATAAGCTATATAATAATGTGATAAATACCAACATATTTAATAGGAATAACAGTCGCAATATAGCACTATCAGGGGAACCACAAACTAAATTTATAACAAGTCCTTGAATAATGTTAATGTTTTATCCCAGGTTTTCAGCTGGAGCACTGGATCACAGCATGAAAGCAATAATACACTTGCAGCACACCCTGCATATAAGATCGCTATAAAGAGGATTATTGCTAAAAGAGAAATTAATTGCAAGTCTGATCAACACCTTGCAGCCGACGGCAAGACCTGTTGTAAGAAGTGTCCACCAGGTAGGTATTATGTTAAGACAATCTACTAAAAGTGAAGAGCTGAGAAGAAATAGCCACCTGCAGCATTATACCCTGGTGCATAATCTACATGATATAGCTTTCTCTAGGATATAGGTATTTCAGAACTTGGCTGCAGCCACATTTCCCACAATGACAGGACTACTTCAACTTAGTGCTCTCATGTAGTTGGAAGTTTGGGCACTGCAAAATGGACTTTCTTGACTGGTCTCTAATTGTTTTTTATTTGGGCTCCTTTTCCTTAAGGGTATACCTGATTTGTCCAGTCTTTACTAACACCATTCCCATTATCTCTTCCAATCCTAACTAGGCTACTCAAATCTTATAAAATGTGCTTCCTAAGCATTCACTAAGTTTATGCCAATAACTTCCCAGGTCACGTGTAAAGTGATTTTAACAGAAAAGTCCAAACACAACTATGTGCACCATAAGGAAGTCAGGAAATACATATAAGCTCTCTTACCCTCAAGACTCTTCTCCATTTGTACACATGCTTTTTCATTCAAAATATCATTTTGCTTGTTAAATTTTCATTCCGTTTCTTCTAAATAAGTTTTTTTTTTAATACAGTCCTGCATATGCTACATTATTAAAACACATGAATGGATACATACCCATTTAAACTATCTACAGCATTTAGGGAATCTTCATCTTGCCAATACTTGTAATTAGAAAATATTGCAAGAGTTGAAGAGAAACCACATCTGTTTTTTTTTCCTGGGAGCAGATATGGCAGGTCTCATTCTTTTTTTTTTTAAGGTACATTCAAAGAGCATGATTGTACAACAGGCAACAATACACCAACTTGTTCACCGTGCAACAATGGAGTTAGCTTCATGGATGAGTACAATTATGTGGAGAAGTGCCGAAGGTGCCAACCATGTGACAGTGGACATGGTATGTCTATAACATAGAAACTTGAGTAATGGAAAAATATTTGATTTTGGGCTAGATTGAGAGGTTATCACAGCACTGAACAAAGGATAGCACATAGTTTACGACATCCTAGGGACAGACCAGTTGGGAATTGTAATCAAAAGTTATTATTTGATACCTGTATCCTTTTATTTCTGTAAAGGGAGGAGAGGACTAAGCCACCCCAACCCTTATCAGGGGAAAGCTTATTTTCCCATTCCCAGAGGCTCAGCTACACATGCTGGCATTTTGAGAAGCAGAAGTATAGCCACTCAGTATTTGCCCACTTTGGAGGGTGTGTAGAAGCCCCCCGGAAGCTGCTCTCCATCTATGTTGAAGCTTGCAATGCAAGTAGTTTATGTTATGACCCCACCCCTGAGTGCAGTACATGGGTATTTACCTAGAGTTACCGCAGTTTAGGTTACAGTGGAAATCTTTTAGGTGTATTAAACAGCTTTAGGAAGCTAACACAAAGCAATCTGAAAACAAGGTTTTCATTTAGTATTTTTTCACAAACTTCCTTATGAAAAATAATAATGCTTGGGGTAAAAGACAGTCAAAATGATTTTTGGACAGAGGCAAGTTTCATCATAGGTTTACTTCTCCTTATGAAATGGTATCTGAGCATGTGTAGAGAGTCCATCCACGAGAACACAACACCTGCTCTCTTCAACGTGATATGTAGTTATAGTTTACTACTCAAGCAACTTTGCAGCTCCTACTTCTCAGACACAAAAGTGCTGCATAAGCAGGCTTCTTTTGAAGTGCTTCAGAACCCAGCACTTGTTCTGAAGCACTGTAGAAATTTGAGCAGTATTATCTGAGGAAATCCTGTTGCAGGTGGCTGGGGATAGGGGGCACAAGTCATATTAAAGGTGAGAATTAGTAGGTTAATTTTTTTAAGGGCTTACAAAGAGCAATTACTTAAAAGTATTGGAGATTCAAAAATCCTTCAACCCTTTGCACCTGACTGTTTATGTCCATCCAGGTACATGAGAGAGGGAGCAAGACCCTTCTCATAATCTCTCATGCCTCTACATGGGACACAGACCCCAACACAGTATTTGATTGCCTCACTGAGCAGAAAGACAAAGACATTTGACCTCTGCTTCTAGGAATGTCTGAAATGCTGCATCTTTGCACTTTCCACTGCCCTGAGCTGTGACATATGCCCATAATTCATCCCTCAGCAATTGCTAAAATTGTTCTTTTTAAGTGAAGCTAGCTATCTGTTTTGGCTTCAAACCCTCCTGTAGACACTTTCAAAACCCCTATAGATACTCAAAAGTCTCCACTTCTTATCTAAGTGCCTACCTGAAACCACTGCCACCTAAGGAAACAAAAGGCCATTACATTAATGGGACTCCAATAGTATGCAGGATCTTAGAACATATTTCAAAAGAAAGAATAAGGACATGAATAAGGATGTGGAAAATGAGATAAAATGCAACAAGGGTTTGCAAAGGTAAATCGTGCCAAACTGACTTAATGTGGTGACCTTCTTTGATAATGTAATGAATTTTCTAGGCAGGGGAAATGTGATAGATCTGATACATCTGTATTTCACTGAACTATTTAATAATATGCTACATGGAAAATTTAGTTAAAATGGAAAAGGTGAAGATTAATACATGAATTGTACAGTAGATAAGGACTCTACAAGAAAGACAACAGGTTCTAATGAAAGGGGAAGCCTTGTGTTGAAAGGAGGCTACTAGTCAAATTCTTCAAGGATCAGTCTTGGAATAGATCTCATTGTTTTTTCACTAGCGGCTTTGACATAAAAGTAGGAGCATGCTAATGAAATTTGCTGATAAAGTTGGGGGTACTGTCAATGAGGGGGAGAATCATCGTGCAGGAAACACTGGATGGACCTTGAAAACTAATCACAATTTTATAATGTTCAGTAATACAAAGTGCCAGTTTGTATCATCAAGGACTAATAACAGGGTTTCTACTAAAAGCTGGGAGCTTTTAGTCTCTCTCACAGAGGAGACACCTATGTGATAGAGCTGTCAAAAAAGCAAATGTGATCCTTATTTGTATCTAGTGAGTTTTTGCTAATAAAGGAAGGGAAGTAGTAATCTTGTACTAGATGATGGAATACAGTAAGTTTATACATTTGTGGATGACAGTAAGGTCTTTGGAAGACTGGATCACAATTCAAAATAATCTTGATAGTTTCTCTAATTTATCTGAAAGCAATAAGATGAAATTCATTAAAGATGAAAGGAACAGTCAAAAGAACAAATACAACATGGGGGATATACAGCTAGCTACTACCTGCAGAACAGAAGAAAGAGATGAGCAAGTTACAAATTAAGTTCAACAAGGTCGAACAGTTATATACTCCTGCAAGACCGTTTCAGGCTGGACATAAGAAAAAATTTCTTTACTGTCCAAACCCCCAAGGTCTCGAATAGCCTGCCATCGGAGGTGGTTCAAGCACCCATGTTGAACACCTTCAAGAGAAATTGGATACTTGTCTTGCTGGGATCCTATGACCCCAGCTGATTTCCTGCCCCTTGGGCAGGGGGCTGGACTCGATGATGTTCTGAGGTCCCTTCCAGCCCTAATGTCTATGAAATCTATGAATGAGTCAACCTTGTGACACTGTTACAAAGAGGCAAATGTTGTATTTACAGGGACGTCATATGCAAGCCAAAGAGAAGTTGTTTTCCTCTTGGTGCTGAAGCTCAGCTGGAGTACTTAAAAATCAATAAGAGTTACCAAACCTGTTAGAAAACCATGCCCCATGTCAGAGACTAAATGCTGAAGAAGTGCAGGTTCTGGTAGACATTCAGTTAAAGGTGCCACTGGATCCGACACACAATCCCAACAGTCGTGCCTCCTGACACGCTACACATGCATTTGCTACACATGCATGGCAGAATACGCAATTGTGGGACTGGGGACCAGATCCCCATCGTGCCATACTGCCAGTGTGCAGGAAGCCCAGGATCATCTAGGAAGTTAGCAGCCAGTCAGCTGATCCCCTGATCCCAGCCTTGGGAGTATATCAAAATCAAGGGCTCCCATGCACCCTCAAAGAACCTTGACTTTGATGTGCTCCCAAGGCTGGCAGTCCCAATCAGCTACCACTCCCAACTTCTGGGGCACAGTGGACTCAAAAACTACAGTGTGCCCTGGAGGCTTGGAACACAGATCAGCTCCTGCCTCCAGCCACAGGGGTGCAAAGGGCTCCAATGTACCCCTGTGGCTCCCAGCCACACGCAAAGCCCAATGTACCCCTGTACACCCCATGCCCCCCCGTGGGCCCCCAGCCACATGCAAAGCCCATGGTAACACTTATAACATCTCTGGACCTTCCATCACTGACTTCAGAGTTGCTGTTCTTAAAGGACAAAACTTTAAAAATGAGTTTGAACACAAAATTGCGGAACACAAAATCATCCAAATACAATTTGGATTCTTATCCCATTCTCTGGACTAGCTGTTAATCCCAGTGCCCCTGAATGTGTTTTAAGTGCCTTGTTTATCCCTGTTGATAAAATCTACCCACCTTTTTTCCTCTCAGCAATGCCCCCTCCCCTATCTCTTTTCTTTCTAATTAAATTGTTTCTTTCTGTATCTATTTACAGCATTTAATGTAGTAGGCTGTTGCCTACAAAAGCTCAAGGAGCTCTCTAAACAAATCAGTTTCAAAGGTACAACCCTACCCTACCTTCAGCCTGACTTCAGACTAACATAACAAACTTTACCTCCTTTATCTACTCCTAAAAAGTATCCTGAAGCCTACAAAATGTTTCTACAGTGCAGAAGCTAATAGAGAATCCCAAATCTTAAAGGCTAGGGACAGAAATTACATCTAAAATGGTGTAAATCAGGGGTTCTCAATTCCCAGGCCACGGCCCAGCTGCCAGTCCACAGCACGGTTGGCTACCAGACTGGACTGGAAGTGGCCACGAACCAGCAAACTGCGGTCCCCCAGAGCTGGGCAGAGAGGCTGCAGCTCCTTCCACAGGGCCTGCAGCAGCACAAGGTTTCCCACACCCTTGCCAAGGGTGTAGGGGTATCCTTACCTGTCTCCCAGCCAGAAATTTTGGCCACAGTTGGCTGTGACCCTGGTCCACGGTTTGCCGGGCCATGGCCACTTTCGGGCCACGGTTTGCCAGGCCGCAACATAAAAGCTTGGGGAACCCCTGGTGTAAGTGATTAGAAACCAGTTCAAATCTGTAACACAACAGAAGTTCAGTGCACAAAACCAGTTTAGCCATAAAAATGAGCAAAACCAGTTAAAGATAAACTTGGATGGATGTAGTATCAGACTTAACTGATTTCGGGTAAACCAGTTTTTTGAACTTCTGTCCCAGACCTTCTCCAGATTCAAGTTAACTCTCAATCCCCAAGGAACCCAAGATGCTTTGCACTTCCCCTGGAATCCCTGCCCTCGCACAGTGGGTGGGCTAGCTTTGCCCAAGTTTTCTGCTCCAGCTGAGCAGGGAAGCATGCTCTAGCATCCCCCAGCTTCTGGTCTGAGCCACTGCAGGTATGTGGCAGTATTTTGGGAATCAAAAGTAAATGTGTGTTCACTTGCTCTTCAGTTCAATCTACGCAGTTTGGACTAGCCTACAGAGATTGAATCAATTCAGCCTCAGGCTTTTTGACTGTCTGTACTTAGCCAAAAGGTATACATATGGACAAAAAAGAAAAACTGCTAATTTTTTTAATATTCATCGCTATGTATAGAAGCAACTTTCAGCAAAACAAAAGTATCTTGCGTAAGCTTTCCTTTTTGTAGTTTCTGCTAAGATGTCTCATTCTTATCTTATCTCATTCTTATCCTCCTCTTCCCAATGTCCTATAATCAGGAGGAGCGTGTATAAAACATGCTCCTCCTGATTATAATATAATAGTATTACAATATATATTAATATTGTAATACTATTATAATAGTGATGCACACAGCAGTAAAGCTACATGAATGCAGCCTGAGAAGAAGAGTTTGCAAACAGTGCACTAAAATGCTCAGAGTATCCGCTTTTTTCTAATATTAACAAACTTTTGGGATTTATTTTAGGTCTGGAAGTTGAAAACAACTGTACCACCACACACAATACAAAATGCAGGTGTAAAAGTGGTTATTTTTGCGTTTCTGAACAATGTACAAAACATTGTGAACCATGTGACAAGTAAGTTTTAGGCCTGTATTATTTCATCAGTTTACTATATAAGATCATGTTCTGGGCAGAGGCAGTTTTTAAGCTAGCTTCAGTGGCACATCTAAGGCACTGTCTAGAATGGTAAAAAGGTGTTTGCTTTTCAAATGATTTAGCTCACAGAACTAGCTCATCTATGGTGAAAGTCCCATCTAATATAGTCAAGCACGCTGTACTTCATTTTGGTGGTCAAGTTATAGTTTACTGAGTTTTTCAGTGATGTAAAGCTAGTTTAGTTAATTCAATTAAAATAAGTCTTTTTCTTTAGGTCTGCACAAGGTTTACAACTACGCAGGCTTCAATTTGCATTCAGTTTCTACAACCACATGGGCACATATGCACTTGAAAGCAGAAATGTGGTAAATCTGCATGCAGATTCTGAGGCTATTTTAATAATTTCCACTTTTAATTTTTGAGCTTTGCCTTTGTTTGTGTGTGCTCCATTAGTCTGAACAGAAGACTGTTTCAAGTTAGCAAGTTACAAAGGAGCAGACTAGTTGGCTGAGGTAATTGTCCTGATAATGATTTTAAGTAGTAAATAATGAATTAAGTAGAGTAAAGCACCCATCACACCTTATGTGTCCATGGAATTGAATGTGCAGTCTGTAAATAAAAATATTCTTAACATAATTTACACTATGACTCATGACTAGGAACTGAACAAAAACCCACAGAGAATTCGCAGCATTGGAAAACTGAGAGGCTCCTTGTTCATTAAATTCAAAATTCTTAATACCAACATATATTAAAGAACAGGATGGTAAGAATAGATGAACGTAGTGACTGCTTCACCCTCTTGACAGACTGAGTTGTTTTTCTACCTTTCCTATGAAAAAAACATTAATATTAGCTGTTCATATTTCTGTAGGTGTGAAAATGGCATTGTTGACGTACACTGCACCCCAACCTCAAATACCGTATGTAAAGGTAATTTTTAAAACTCCTGTGTATTTGATGGTAGAATGCAGCTATACAGAAGTGGCCACTCTGGCCAATAGGCAAATGTCCACACTGGAGGCAGCATGGAGCTGCACCACTTGACAATGCACAAAGTGGAAGAACGTGGACACTGCTTCTGGCTGATGGTAGGTGTAGAAGGAAAACAATCATCTGCCCCTTTTAAAGTGGTGTATAGCAAATGAGCCCCTAGCATGGAGCAGGAGAGAACAGAAACCATGTCTTGTCTTTCCCCTGCACAGTAACTTGAGAAGGGGCAGGGAAAGACTCCCTGCATCTCTCTGCTCACTCATCCACAGAAGGACCTCCTCAATCAGGCCTTCTTGATCCTCCTCAATCAGGCCTTCTTGATCCTGTCTAGGGTTTGAAATGTGTTGTTATACAGAGATCTGCTTCTGTTTGTTACCTTCATGAAAATTTTCTGATGGTCTTTATTATAAGGAAACTTTTGGTGGATGTTGTCGGCACTTATACTACTACTGCCATTGGCTGGAATACTGTACTACTGCTTTCGGCGTAAGTCTCTTTTCTTACACTGAACTGAATCTGAATTGCTTAAAATTAAATGTATCAGGTATCATTCCTGAATTGATATAATTCCTGAATTCTGTACCAGCTTTTAAAGGTCTTCAAATTTGTGTGTTTCAGACAGGAAGAATTACAAGAACTTGACTATTAACCAGCAGTATTCAAAGAATGTGATAGGGGTAAGTACCATTACTTAGCATGGGTGAAATTCAACATAGTCCAGGGTGCTAATATGAGACCATCTGCCTCAGCTAATTCTACACTGGAATATTACAGACCGTTGACACTAGAAAGGAAGAAAATTAACTCTCATTTTGAGTTAATGAGATTACCTGTTAAAAATGAGTTAATGAGCTTCCTTTTTTAAAGGCATGTGCTGCCTTAGGATGCACAGACTAGCAATGCATTCCCCGCAGCTGAGGATACTTTGTCATCCTAATGTTACCCTTTCTGCTTCATTAGCTAATTTAAGGGTGGAAACAGACAGCACCTGACATTTCATTTCTGCCACCATAAAAAAAAAATTCATAGCACAAATGGTGAACAAATAGACATCGCTACCCATTGTCACACCACATCAAAGAAAAATCAATGGCACAACAATAGGTAGTAATAGGCTCTGCTGCTTCATTACTGATGTCTGTTAGCTCTTTGGTGGGAGAACAGATGAACCTAAACTGTTCCTACTCTTCAGTCACCAGGGCTAGGGACAGACATTCAAAAAGCTTGAGCCTGAATTGATTCAATCTTTGCAGATTAGTCTAACCTGGCTAGGCTAAATCAGTTTTGTAACCAGACAGACATCCCAGAAATGCAGAGACATGCCTGCAGTGGCGCAGGCTAGAAGCTGGTGGGGCACTAGAGCAGCCCTCCCTTCCCTTGCACAAAGCTAAGCTGAGCGGGGCGTGGCCAGACCTGGCAAGATGCTGTGATTATGGAGAGTTCCCCTCACCCCGCTCCCAAACAGCCCAGTGGGGAATGTTTATCACCCATAACTCAGTGTTTATCAAGCCATTAAGAAAACAGAGGGACATTACCAGGTACCTGTTGATTCTTCCTTTGTTCCATTTGCCACAGCTGGGAGGTAGCCAACATGTGGACTGCTAACTAATGTGATGGATGGGGAATGCCTGCTTAGCAGAGTGGGGGCAGGGGGGAGGCAGAGGCCAGGCAGATGCCTGGAGAGACTCCAGTCACGGAGCAGGGGGGAGATGCCAGCCATGCTGTGGAGCAGAGAGCCCCGTCCAGCCCAGAGAGCATGCCAGGATGCTAAGGGAGTCTGATTTAATTTAAACCAGCAAGGGGCCCAGGACAGACATTGCATAAACTGGTTTGAGCCAAATCAGTTAAGTCTGATACTACATTCAACCAGGTTTATCTCAAACCTGTCTCAGCCATTCTCAAACTGGTTTATATGCACTGAACAACTGTTTTGTTACAGGTTTAAACCAGTTTCTGATCAAGGGGCAGGTGCTCTGGGGGTTTGAGGACCCCACAAGCACCTGCCCGGTTTCCTGCTTACAGAGAGGCACCCCAGAGAATAGGAGTTCCTGCTCAGTCAGACCCATTCCCCCAGGATCATTGGGGAGCAAGTCTAGCTGAGTGGGAAAATTCCTGCTCCATGAAGGGTGGGACAAGGGGCAATGTGTGTTTTGCCCAATGAAGCAAATCAGCTGTGCTGCAAAACATTATCTAACGAAAGAAAAAGGATAGCATAAGCGAGAAAAACTGCAAAAGGTCTCATTAATACTTATTTCTGTCCTTATTTTCAGGAAGAAAACCCTCTGCTATATACAGGTATGAAATAGACATTATACTTTCTAAGAATTTTGAAAAAATTATGTATATATTGTGTAGAAATATTTGCTAAAGTTTAATGCCAGGTCAGTCTCTTATTTTTCTGACAGCTATTGCTCCTGGGTGATATGCAACCCATCCTATTAATAAACATGAGCTCAAGCACTCTTTGCTTGGACACAACTGCCACCAGTTTTAAATTAGTCTCAACCCCAGCACTGTTTTCAGAATGGGAAAGGGGAAAGAAAATGGAGGGAGTTTGGTCTGGGTTTTTTTTCAGATGGCACTAGAGGGTGGGTTGTGTGGATTGGAGTCCCCCCGAGGTGGGGGCCTCTGATCCCCCCACCCCAATACCCTCCAGCGCCAGGTGGACAACCCCTAGAATGAGCTCCCTCCACTCCCCTTCCCTCCTCCCATTCTGAAAACAGTATCAGGACTGGAAGGGAGGAGGGGCATTGCTAAGTGAAACCAGCTGCAGGCTTGCAGTCAGCATCTGGATTCCCCAACCCTCAGGACCCTAGAGCAAACTTATGTTGGATCCAGGGGATCGTTCTAACCCAGAGCACTTCCTGCAAAGTGCCATGAGTTACAATGGGGAGCTGCAGTTCTGTCTGCATCTTAAAAGTTCTGCCTCAGTAAGGACTGCATGCCATCTACTAACTGATCAGGGCTTGTGGACACAGGTGATATCTTTTATTAGACCAACAAGATTTTTGCAAAAATCTACTAGGTGATGCATGACAAGAGGCATTAGTGACAGGAAAAACTCAGCTCCGCTTGGATCAGCCTTGTGAACTTACACAAACTTCTGGAGACTTCATCTTACAAAATCAATTAAAAGACCCACTATTATTTCAATAAATACACTAACAAGCTGGTTGCCATGTGCAACCAGGAGCTGATGTGTCCCACTTTCACACATTATGGGACTTCTAAGCCAGAGGTGTTCACACTGTATTATAGATGACATAGTAAGAGGACTTGGAGCCCTGGAGATAAGCTTTGGGACATTAGTAACTGGGACATCATAAGCTGGAGTCTAGTGAGGAAAGTATCATCATGGAGTGGTTCATATCCCAGCTCTGAGAAGGCCATAAGTGCTTATTTGTTTAACAGGACTTCACAAACATGAAGTAGAAAAGTAACGGAGAAGGAGGTGATATAGAAAGAGTTGAGGTTTGTAGGACATCACAGGAAAGGAAAATGGAGGCATCCCTGGGCATTTAGATTTCCTGATATGAGGGAAAGTGTAACAAGCAAAGGTATTCCTAATCTGAACTCCATTGCTTAAAAACAAGCATACAACAAAAACTAGACTCACTCACTCTCTGTTTGAGGCTTCAAATTCTTCTTTTATGAAGTACTTTTAAAATGAAAAAGAGTAGTAAAATACTAATGCCATTTTTTTTTTAATTTTCATTTTTTGTGTGTATTTCCAGATATTGACTTGAGCCCCCACATTTCTAGTATTGCAGAGGGGATGACATTACCCCAAGTCAAAACGTTTGTTCGGAGGCATCAAATAACAGAACCAACCATAGAGCGAGTCATTCAGGACAACCAGAATGATACAGCTGAGCAGAAAATTAAATTGCTCCTTAACTGGTATGAAGCCCACGGCATGAAAGGGGCACACAGAACTTTGATCAGCAGCTTGAGAGAACTCAAAATGTGTGCTGTTGCTGATAGTATTGAGGAAAAACTGAAGGCGGCTGTTTCCAGCAGTCAGGAAAACAACAGATCAAATAATGGAACTACTGAGCAAAGCAGTGTCCATTCTTATGGAGACTCAGTGCCACAACAGGAAGCGATTTCTGAATGAACTAAATTTTTTCTTAATATTGTAAATATCAGAAAGCCTTCAGATGTCATTTCTTTGAACAAATTCTGGATACCAAGAGGGTGTATAGGCAAGCATAAGCAACAGGCCTAATTATTGGGGAGATATTTGCTCCTCAAAAGTTCTGAAACATTTCTACTGTTTGCTAAGATCTAGGAATAGAGATCCTGGGATTATGCACAAAAAACTATAGAAGTTCTACCTAAGAACTTACAGTTCATTTTACATCTATCTTACTAGCAGGAACTTGGTGTAAATGGTGTTAGAGGAACTGCAGATTATGAGCACAGTTTCCAAAGAGGGTGGCTAAATGAACTGCTTGCAGTCACCCACGAAGTAAGTGGCACATGAGGGAATGGAGCCTGGGTTGCTTAGGTTCTACAACAGTACCTGACCGACTAGGCCATCCATTGGCAATGCGTAGGGGGTGCACACAGGTGCAGGTGCACCCCCTGAGATGGTGGAGCACCCCCTAAAAGAAGCCCTGCCGATGCTGCTGGTAGTGCCTGCAGGTACCCCCGCTGCCGCCACTGGCATGGCTGCCTGCAAGAGCTCCCCGCTCGCCGCCACCACACCCCCACCGCCACCACTGCCTGCAGGCGGTCACTATGCCCCTCCAGCCTCTGGGGGCATGTGTCGTTCATGAGGCCATCCCAGAATCTGACCTCCTTCTACCATAAAAAACAATTAGAAAATCAACCAGTAGTAGAATGAAAACCTACTTCAGGATTGATGGCCATGACATATTTATGCTTCACTGATGTCTTAAACAGTTTTCCTTACTAGTCTTATGTTTCAGTTCTCTAACAAAACACCGGAGTTTAAGAATATTTTTAGCTAAAAAACTTGCATTCAGCAGTGATCGCTATGGTCCATTCAGGTTTCAAATCCACCCAGTGAATTGGGAATGTGACCTGTATTTCTGAAGGACAGGACCAGGTCCACAATTTTTAAAGTTTTATCTATACCAGCTGGGAATCCTCCAAGATTCGGTTGCATGATAGCTTTTCTACTGCAAAAGATACTAAAATACAAGCAGTAATAAAAGACATCATTAAAAAAGCATATATTTCTTTCCTTCTTTTTCTTTGTACCATGTGGTCTACAAATCTTACAAATGTCATACTCTCAGTGTCAGTACATCACAAAAGCAATGAGTGTGATCTCCATCCATCTGAAAAAAGCCTCTTTCCATCTCAGGACCACACAAAGCCCAGGCCCCTGTGCCCCAGGCCAGTCTAGTCAGCAAGGTGGGGTCTGATATCAGGTTTATCTTCCTCCAGAAAACTCCAGTGTTCTACTCAATGGCATGGACAATGTATTTAAACCTGTTGACATCTACATTTCCTATGCCAGTTCTTTTTCACCCTCTCCTGTACAATTGTTCTAAAACACTGAAGTGTGTACATTGGGAGCACTGCAGTCACAACAACTAATTAATAACCTTAATTGTCCTGTCTCCAGGGTTAGGGACTGAAGTTACACATAAACCAGTTTAAGTGATCAGAAACTGGTTTAAACCTGTAACAGAATGAAACTTCAGTGCACATAATATAGTTTAAAAAATTACCAAAACTGATTTAAGATAAACCTGGTTGAATGCAGTATCAGACTTAACTGATTTGGGTCAAACCAGTTTATGCAACTTCTGTCCCAGACCCCTTTCTGGTTTAAGTTAAACCAAACCAGAGTCCCCCAGGATCCCAGCATGCTCCTCAGCCCTGGGCTGGGCTGTGCTCTTTGCTCCAGAGTAGGGCTGGCCCCTCCCCTCTGCTCTCTAGCTGGGGGCATGGCCAGATGCCAGCCAGCCTGGCCCCCGGAGGCAAAGGGAACAGGGAAGGGGTTTATTCCCCATCTCCCCTCTCCCACGGGGGACCACAGCTGAGGTCTGCCTGACCAGGGTGTAACAGCCCATCAGGCATTCAGCCGCCATAGCACCATCTGACTGCCTCACCCACAGCTGTGGGGCTAGGGCTGAGGGGCAGAGCCTGGCCAGCCCACAGGGACTGCTGAGGGCAGATGCACGGAGGCCAGCCCAGCACACGGAGCTGGAGCCAGAGCTCCAGGCACTGGGCAGAAACTAATGGGCTAAAGCTTCCACCCTTGCGAAGCGATGCTGCATGGTGGGACAGGAGCCACAGCCGGAGGTGAGGGGAGTAGAGCAGCCCTGCTGGGCCCAGCCAGCGCACAGCTTCCCTCACCTCCAGCAGCCCATTCCCCTCTCCCTCCCACCCCTGCTGCACTGCTCCGGGCAGCACGGGTGGGAGGGACAGCTTTAGCCTGGCAGCTTCTGCTCAGTGCATGGAGATCTAGCTCCAGCTCCAGCTCCTTTTACACGCCCACTCGTCCACCCCTGAAGGGGTTACTTATCAGGCCGGGCAGGTGAAGAAAGGCAGATGGAGCTGAAGTCAGAGCTCCATGCTCTGGGTTGAAGCAGCCCCTGCCTCCCTTCACCACCGGGAGCAGTACAGCAGGGGGAGAGGGGAGCAGCCACTGGAGGTGAGGGGAAGATGCACACTAGCTGGGCTCAGCAGTGCTGTTCTGCTCCCCCATCTGCAGCTGCATCTCCTGCCCCTGTCCCTCTGCGCAGCTCTGGGTAGGCAGGTGGAAGCTTTAGCCCTGTGGCTTCTGCCC
>NW_005842349.1:144008-144284 GCF_000455745.1 Alligator sinensis | reverse complement strand
CCCCCACCACCCCCCCCCCCCCCCGCCCCCCCAACATGGTGCGAGGCGGGGAGACGAAGCGGGGGTAGGTGAAAAGCAGCCGGAGCTGGAGCTGGAGCTCCGTGCACTGGGCAGAAGCCACAAGGTGAAAGGGTCAACCCACGCCATCTGTGGCAGCTCAGACTGCCCCGCCCCACTCCCATCCACAGTGCAGCCCCTGCTGGGAAGAGGCTTCCACTCCTGGGACACCATGAGAGGGGCTGGTGCCCCCCTCCTGGTCTCTGTCGGCCCACCACT
>NW_005842349.1:129700-143704 GCF_000455745.1 Alligator sinensis | reverse complement strand
CCCATCCACAGTGCAGCCCCTGCTGGGAAGAGGCTTCCACTCCTGGGACACCATGAGAGGGGCTGCTGCCCCCATCATGGTCTCTGCCGCCTCACCACTCCAACAGCAACGGCAGAGGAGTGGCCAGAAGCCAGCCGGCATGGCCCTATTAGGAGAGGTGTTATTTCCCACTTTCCTCCGGCGTCTGGCAGAGGGGGCAGGGAAGGAGCTTATCCCGCTGCTTGCCCCATGCAGGGAGCGATCAGCAGTGGCAGTCGGGGCTGGCAGACCCCGGCTGCAGCCCGCAAAGGCAGAGGAGGGAATAAAACTCCTCCCTGCCTGCCTCAGGGGCCATGCTGGCCAGCACCCAGGTGCACCCCCGCCCCGCTGCAGCAAGAGGGGACAAGGCAAGAGGGCACAAGGCAGACCCCAGCTTGGGTCCCTGCTGGTATGACAGGGAGGGGAGGAATTAAACCCCTTCCCTGGCCAGTTCGCTTGAGGCTACTGCCAGGCTGGCCACAACTTCCCTGCAGCTGAGGGACCCTCTAGGGCCCCCCGGCTTTTGGCTTGAGCCACTGCGGGCATGTATCTGCATTTCCTAAATGTCTATTCGCTTGCAAATTAGTTCAATGTACACAGGTTAGACTAACCTGCAAAGATTGAATCAATTCAGGCTCTGGCTTTTTGAATGTCTGTCCCTAGCCCTGGAGCTGCTGACTTAAAAGAAACAGAAAAGCACCTATGGTGTTCATTTGTGAAGGGACTGTCCCTACAGATTATGACTTCACTGGAAGGGGACTTCACTGATTAGGGAAGTCAGGGACCAGTTTTCCTTCTCTGTTCACTGACACTTCATGACTCATTGGTGATCTCATAGACATGTTCAGACTTGTTCTCTTCCTCATGGCTGAGCTGTTCAGGTCATGTGATTTTTTTATATATATATACTCAGTGACTGGCAGTCCAGAAAAAAAAAAGTGCTAAAACACGGTGAGATAGATTAGCCACGCACAGTGTACTTCATGACAGTGCTCAGATTGCTCCTAATGGCTGCTCTTTGATTCATCAAAAATAATGAACCTGCACCTCCACTGTTCAGCAGCCTGAGCAAACTACTAACTGTTTATGAATCGCTTGCTCAGGTGCAAATGACAACGCAAATGATAGGCAGGGGAAAACCAGGTGCTGTGAATCAACACAGGAGTTATCATTGCTCAGATCTGTATGAGATGGTTGCTACCAACAAAAAAACAGTAAATCTTACATACCCTGAAAGTGTTGTAATGCAAAACTTGACCTGATTTGAGAACCTGATTAATACCAGCTTTGTGTGAAACAGCTACACTATAAAAGAGAGGCAGAACTGACAGTAAATTGCAGTTCACAGATTTTCAGTCCTTTGTGGTTCTGTCCAAGAAGACTGTACAGCAATGAAGGCTACAGGTAACTTTCTAGTTTCCAGAAGCAGCTATGGCAGAGCCAAGGTGCAGTACAGGACATACAGTGCTTTTTAAATGTCATATGGAACATGAAGATCAATATTTTGGAACTATCTTCTGAAAAGCCTGGAGCCCTCAGCCCTCACAGAATCCTGTTCATTTGAAGTGGCCCATATTGGACAGCATACTGAATAAGGGTTGTCAAGAAGTTGCCAACATCTCTATCTCTTGCCTTTCAAGAGAAAAGAAACAAACTACATCTCTACAGGTTGGACTTGTTGGAGAAAGATGACCTAATTTCCGTGCTGCATTGATTACACTTGCAGGAGAATTTCTGAGCTGAACTGCAGAGTTGCAGTAATAATACTACATAAATGACTAGCAATAAGGTAAGCCAAATTTCCTGTTTGCCTGTGGTCTCTTTTACAGATCTGGGTGCAGTGCTGCAAGCCATTCCACCCTACTCCCCTGACAGGCTGGGGATAGAATGGCTCCCTGGTGAATTCCCCAGCACTATGGCCAGATAATGCTCACAAAATCTACCCTATGCAGCCTGTCTGTGCAGCCAGCCACAGAAAGGAGGGCAAGTGTTGTGAGTTAGTGTGACTATGCGAGAGAGTCAGGAAGGCACAACATGGCTTAAAAGTATGGATGGATTCCTGCAGTTTGATGTTAGGCTCCTGAATTCATGCCTAGAGCAATTCAGTACTGAACAAGACATCTTGATGTCAAACAGGGGTTGCTCATTTATCAAGGTCCCAGGAGATCTGAAAGCCTTAAACAGAGGGGCCTTAAAATGAAAGTATCGATATTCTTACATTTGGAACAATGAAATCTAATGGGGAATTTTGTTTAGATGTCATGGGATTTCCCAACATAGGGCTGTCAGACAAACTGTTTGAAATTTTTAAAAAAATTCCCCTGAATAATGAGTCATATTTTCCCTGAGATGTCTCCAAATCTGTACCCAGATTACTAGTAAACCTGGCAGTTATACTTTTTATTTTGTTAAGCCAAAACCTAATGGTTTCACGAATGAACAGAGTGGGGCTAAGACTTTGTTTTTTCATAGCAAAGGGTACAACACAGAAGTTCCCAGACTAGCAATGTGCAGGACAGAGCCCCAGACATGCCAGAGACTTGGAGAATCTATTACTATAGCTTCAGGGCTCAGTTTGTGCAGCTGCCTCAATGAAGTGCTGCAAATGGCCTAATTAGCTCACTCTCTCAGCAGGGAGGGTTTAGCCACATGCAGTTGGAGCTGCAAACTGATAATTCACCTCTGCTAAGACACAAAGCAACTCTGCCACTTTGATGTCTCCAGTTCAGGAGTTCAAATACAAAAGCAGCATTGTGTTCACACTGCACCAGACATCTCTTTGCTGTGTGCTTGCAGCATGGCGCTGTCTGGCGACCGTAGGAGGAACTGGCCACTACTAGACCCAATCTCAATTTCCAGAGAAGAATCCATTTTACAGACTCTTTGGGGATACCGCTCCAAAATTCAGGATTCTCTTGGAAAATTTGATATTTTGGTTGCTTTGGGTATCTCCGTACAACACCATTCCCATTTTGTAGAGATATCCCTCTCAAGCTGCTTTCATCCCAAAGGATAACGGTAAGATCTTAAGCAGATGGCCAATGCGCTTGCCTTGTCTCAGATTTGGTCAGAACACAAGTAAAGACAGTGTAGGAAGCTCAAAAAGAAAGGAAGCGAAATGACAGTCTGTTTGGAAACTGAAACATATAGAAACTCAGAACACAATGTGCTCAGACTCAGGAAGACAAAACTAAAACTTGCTGTATAAGAGTCATTATTTTTATTCTGAAAGACTGTGCTGGAGACAAGGCTTGACCTGAAGAAACTGAAACTTTTGAAGGAAAACATAAGTCTGTCTACTGCGGTAACTTCAGAATCCTCCCGCATCTCCACTGAAAGCTGCCCCATCTTAGAAAAGAGCACTTTCCATAGGAGCTGAGAAATGAAGATTTCTTTAAGACACTAATCTACATGAGGTGTTCAAATGTATGTGAGAAGTCAATATGTGGAGTGTAACAAGCAGGAAAAAGGACAAAACAAACACAAAAATCTATGCGGCGGGGGGGGCGGAAATAAAAGGGTTGGTTCTTATTAAGAAAGGTCTTTGGGTCAGATTTATTTCTTGTCTGAAGGAAATGAGTAATATATGCTCAGGTGTCACGTTCTGCTTCCATTAGCTGTAAGTGCTGTGGTTTTGGCCTGTGGTACTATAAATGAGGATAGTACTCCTGCCAACTCATTGTTAGCACAAGGGAAGTGCAGTTACACATCTAGCCCCCAGCAGCAATCTGTGGTTGAATACTGTACAGAACAATATGTGGCAAGAAAATTGACCAAACCAGATTTGTTGTGGGGAAATTCTGGTTTATTTGATGCTCCATATATCACAGTGGATTTACTGAAAGTTTGACTCCACTGTGACTCTGTTGGGTTAGTGCCTCTGTGGGTGCATCCCCAAAGGTGGGGTAGGGGAGGCTGGAGTCAGCAACCGTGCTGGCCCCAGCAGCCTTATCTGGGGTCCAGGGGGCCTCTGGGAGCTGCAGTGTGGCTCTGACCAATCAGGCTCTAGTTTTGGGCAGTGCATGCTGCTTCCACATGCGCCGCCCTGCATTTTTTAGGCATGGATTTTTTGGACCTGGGATTTTCCAGGGTCAAAAAAAATGTTCCACGTTGCAAAGTAGCAGTGCGGGGAACACCTGCATGTGCAGTGTGTGGCATCGCAGACAGGTCTGTGGCACTGCATACCACATGTCCACTGTCATCTGGACGTGCCTTGTAGTTCAGTTCTTGGGACCAAAAAATGGGCTTTCCTTGTGGCATACCCCAGTCCAGTGATTCTCAACCAGGGTGATGCACAACCCTGCAGTGCCATAAGAGCCACAGGACGTTGCTCAATATTAGCAGTGCGAGGTATGTAAACAATTACACTTTATTCACAAGATAAACCCAAAGGCTGGATCCAGACAAGCAGGCACATGCAGTTTGTGGTGCTGCAAACTTGTTTGCGTTACCACAAAATGCATGCGTTGCACATTAAACCATGCATGGCACTGATAATTTCCAGTGCTGGGGTAACATTTGCTACCAGGATTTCCAGGTAGCAAATAACTCCTGAAAAAAAAAAAAGAACAACCAGCACAAAGCATGCTGAAATGCCATGTGCCGAGACAAACACAGAGATGGGGGAGCAGGCAGCTACCCCACTTCTGCATTTGCAAAGCCCCATGCTGCAGCATCCTGTGCCCCAGCCAGCCGCTCTCCAGCTAGCTGGGGCACAGTTTGCTTTGAGATGGGGGAGCAGGCAGCCCTGAGCCGGCTTCTCCCCTGTCTCCACGTGCAGGATATAGCCCAAATTTTGAAAACGATCAAGGGATTGTTGGGAGGAAAAACATTCAGGTTTTTTGAATGGACTGCACTTAAGGGCCATCTCACACTCTTCACACCAGTCTCATTAGTGTATTGCCACAGAAGTTTGAAGGGTTGTCTGCATCTGCACTCTTAGGTTTCGTCTTTGGATCTCTCATTCTCATGTGTGGATCTAGGATTTTGAAAAGAGTTAGGCTGCAAATGGTGTGGTGAATCATCACATATGACACAATGCACATTTTTCTCCAGTTAAAAAAAACTAGAAGCTTTACTAATATGGTAGGGGCCTACAGCTTTATTATTCCATTTAAGATTGAAACAAGAACAAATATAACTTTATTGGAATGTGCACTGATTTGCTATATTAAATATTAAGTATAAAAACAACAAGCTAGGCAAAAACGTAATCTAAAGATGTTGTTTCATTAGTCCTCTTAGTCCCGTACTCATTAGAATTAGATGTATATCTCTTGCTCAGATTCATAAAACAAAATTTAGCCTTCACTGACAGTTATTTCCACACGTGAGTTAATGATTTTAGCTAAAGCTAAAAGCTACCAGACTGGAAAATTACAGAAGAAACGATAGATTGATTAGTGAAACATCGAGACCATTAAAAGGAGAAGTCATTAATACCAGTGGAGTGAAGGGAGATTAGCAGAAATTGAGTAGATTATGACCCATGTAGTCAGATGATTCCCTCAATACTGCCTGAATAGAAACGCTGCTTCTGGAAAATTTTTTGGGTGGAATAAAGGAAAGTGAAACAACATCACTCCAGTCACCTCCTTCCCCTCCCCCAATCCATCCCTGCACATAAATATGGATTTTCCTCTCTCATTATTACTCTGTGAAAGGCCACGCAAAGAATTGGACTTTCCATAGATCCCTGACCATGATCTCTGTTACTTTAAATGGGGATTAAATCATTTATTCCAAATTGTGTCCTCTGATCGTGCAATACAGTAAAAAAAGGTCAGTTCTCACTATGCACTTAATCACATTCTCTATTACTGTCTCCGTTTTTGCTCCAGTTTTCATACCTGCTTCTGTTCCCTCTATAAACTAACACTTTCCAAATCAAGTTGAGTTAGAAATACACAAAGGCAGATTTTCTGGGTGGGTTTTTTTTCCGTTTCAAATGAATTGCCTTTTTTTACACTAACCAGTGTTTCAGTTCTCAAATCTAAGCATCCACCAGATGGCAGCATATGTCCAGGATGTTCACATGGATGATAAACGATTTCCCCGCCTATCTTTAAACACAATCCCCAGAATTACCCTTTACAAGAGCCTGGATGATTTTTCATCACATCCTGTGCCCAAATAGGTGTCTGCATAATGCTTGGGGAATTCCACAAGCACAGAATGCTGGCATTATGGGACACGTGACATTTAATAGTAGCTAGAAGAAAAAATGAAGAGTAGATCAAGTATTTTAAGGAACCTTAAGGCTCCCTTGGAGGAATACCTGGCTATCCATCTAATACAAGAAGATTTTAATCAGCATGAGTTGAATGAGCTCTGGCAAAGTTAGAACTTTCTTCCAACCTGTCTGTGGGACCAATGTGAGTCCATTTCACACTGAAAGGATGATTGGATGCAGCCATCTATTACTCCCCACATTCTCATGTGCCAAATTCTGCCCCATCACAGCTCAGATTTGAATTCAAAGTTACCAGTGATAAGTAAATACGCTATATAAAAACTGCTGGTATAAGGAAAAATCATGGAAGCAAGCTGAATGCTCATTCGTTATCATTGTGTACCTTTATTTGCATCAACTTGTGTATACTCATTATAATAAAGTCCGATTGGATGTTCATATAAATCAATAAAAACATTTATGCTTAAATTCAGAAAACCTGACCTTTACCCCAGAAAGGTAACTGGGATCAATTTGATATTATGGGGAAGAGCCAATATGGCTTTTGTAAAGGGAAATTACATGTCGCCAATTTGCTGGTTTTAGGTTCAAGAAGCATGTGGATAAAGGGGATTCAGTCACTACAGTGTATGTAGATTTTCAAAAAGCTTTCAAAAAGTCCCTCACCAAAGTATCTTAAAAGAAACTAAGGAGTCAATGGATCAGACCAGTGGTTTTCAATCTTTTTTCATTTGCAGACCCCTAAATATTTTTTAATAAAGGTGCCGATCACTTTGGAAATTTTGAATGGAGGTATGGTCCCCTCTGATTGTAAGTGCGAGTATTCACATATTTTTGATTGGGATAAATACTGAAGGGGCAAAGAAGATGATACAAAGTTTTCCCAGGTATCGTAGAATCATAGAAAAGTAGGGCCAGAAAGGACATTCAGAAGTCACCTAGTCCAACCCCACACCTATTCAAACCACCCTATACAAATCCATTTCTAACCTATTAGTAAAACTACACAGTCAACCCTGACAAAACCACATAGCATAACCCCCTAACTGGCCACAGGTAAAGCAGAGGGACAACAGTGGCCAATGTCCTACTACTGCAAGGGTTGTTAAAATACACTCCAGAGAGCCAAAGAAAAGGGCTGTGCCCCTTTCTACATAGGAAAGAGAAATGCCTCACAGTCTGTACTACCAACATTTCACCATAGGTAAAATTCCTTCCTAGCCCAAAATATGTTGATCAGTGTGACCCTGAGTGGATAGGAAAGACCCTGTAGCCAGGAATCTCCAAATGTAAGTCTCACCCAGTCAAAACCCCTTGTTTTGGCTACAGCCAACACACAATGCTTCTGAGGAAGACAAACCTCCTTCCCCTCTCCCTCTCCCCACCCAACACACATAGTAACAAAAAGCGGGGGGAGGGGAATCTTCCAAGCCCCATATGGCAAGCAGTGAAGCCCAGAAGAATGGAAAATACCCACAGTAGAGTATAGGCATAGCTACTCTTACATCATCCCTGACCGATACTCATTCAACCTCTTCTTGAACACATCCAATGGGTGGAGATTCCACACCTTCCGTAGGCAGGCTATCTCATTGCCTCACTGTTCTAACAGTGAAGACATTTTTCCTAATATCCAGTCTAAACTTATTTTGCTGCAACTTCAAGCCACTGGTCCATATCCTCCTTAATTTTGTATTTTGACCTTTTTTTCAACAGTGCATTTGTTATAAACAAGAGGTCTTCCTCCCCCACAGTTAGCAAGAAGATAGATGAAGTGACTTAATCATTTTTCTCTTCTGCCCTTTGGCCACTAAGTACTGCTCAAACCTTTGTCTGAACTTTCTCCAGTTCTCTGCTATATTGCCCAGCAACAGAAGGTGGAGATTGAAGAAATTCCATGATTAACTGTCCTTTTAATTAACTGTGCAGGCAGATTACTTACAGGGGCTTTTGTTCCACACCCCACAAAAGTGTCTCAACTCTGGGGCATGGGTAGTTTAGGGCGCAGTTCTTTTAATTGGTCCCACTGAAATGTTCTGCTTTCTGTAAATAATGAAATGATTGCTGGAGCATGAATTTGACTCCCCCAGGTACAAGAAGTGACTCAGCAAGCATGTGTGCAAGAGTCTCATGAGATGACTATTCAGGTATCTATTCTTGGATAGATAGTTGAACAGACTAGAACTCACACACAAGAGAAGGTGTAATGCCTAGGATGTGAGTTTAGGTGCCTAAAAGCATTCAGGACCTAGGTGATTGCATATGTAGAAACTGAAATGTTGGTGCTTTGGCATCTTCCCTGGAATCCAAGGAGAAAGGCGCTTTTAGAGTTAAGCTGTAGCTAAGCAGGGTCCTGAGGATCTTAATTTTAGTTTCTACCATGTTAAGCATGTAAGTCATGTTGTAGATGTAGCCCTAGTTAAACTGAGGGGACAGCAACAGTGGGCACATCTATACACGCATATTAAGGTGAAGCAATAAATTCTGGTGCATATTGCATTGGAATGTAATGCTTGCAGGTGTTTCATTTACACGTTGTGCCGGGTTGGAACAGTCCCAGTTGGCAGGGGGCTCGAGGGGGTTCAGCCTGCCAGGCAGGTCAGGTGCTGTTCTACCTGGCTCAACATGCTGCAGAGGAGCTGGGGGAGGGGCGGGGGGCATGAGAGTGCTCCAGTGTGGGGCTAGCCAGCAGGCAGCCCCCACACTAAAGCATTCTCATGACCCAGGCACTTGGGTCAGTGTCTACATGTGTGTTGCTGTGCATGAAAAAGCTCCACAGCAACACAGTACTTGTATTCATAAGTACTCACTTGCTGCAGAGTTTTAGTTTCCTGCGGCCTAATAGGGCTGCACCTGTAGATGCTGAGATGTTTACAGTGGAGCTAATTAATCTACTCCACAGTACATGTCTTGTGTAGACACGCCCAGTGAATAACTTTTGTAATGTCATTACACACAAGAATTTTTAATTTTCTAGCACAATAAATCCTGTTTGGTTATTAAATATCTATTCCTTCATGCAAGTGCAGGATTGTGTATGAATCAAATAGGAAACAGGGTCTTATGACTAATGGGAAATCCAAGCAATCTATCTGATAGAAGTTAAAAATAGTAAAAAGACTTTGAACCAAAAGAGCAAAGGTTAATATTTAGTCAACAGGAAAGAGCTGCTCCCTGGAAATTTTAATAACTCCTTTAAAGAATAGACAGTCTTTCAGTTCAAGAGCTCAAGGCTAGTTTGAATGTGTCAATCTAACTATGCTTCCAGTAAATTATATTTTAACGGTCCATTGGTAGTATACTCCCAAACTCTGCTAATTAGTCCAAATTAGGTTCAACAACAGTCAGAAAATGCATTTGGTAGTGCATTTGTAGATGTCTTTTCTGTGTCCTTTACAATCTAGTATTTAGGAATTTTTTCCTTGTTTGACCTCCACAATTTTAAATTCAACATAGGTTTGCATTTTTGGATTACAATCCATTTCACTACAGAAGACATAGATTACTTTATAACAGTATGCTTTTCTCCTCATTTTTACTATGCCTCGCTGTAATGAGGCCCCTAACCCATCACTGAAGGACAGAGAGAGCCAAAGAACTGCTGGCTGGCTCCAGCACCCTGGCGGGACTAATAATGGCAGAAGACCTTTTAATAAAATGGCTGTCCACCCCAGGTGCTGCCAGCACAGGGCAGCCAGTGATTCACAGGCCCAGGGCAAAAGTAGTGAATCAGGTGACCCAGAGACAGCGTTATAAGCCTTATAAAACCAGGATCATGGCTGAAGCCTCAGGAGATGGGATTCTGAACAGCCAGGGAAGAAGGACTCCACGCTGCATTTCTGAGCAGCAGAGCTTAATATTTTAGCTTGTTATTATGGTGTGATGTTGACCCAGAGTGGGGTGGGGGAACCTTTTATTTGGAAGTGGATGCTTTTATTTTTCATTGTGTTTCTGTTATTGTTTGGGGTTTGTGCTATACCAGAGGACCAGATTTTGGATGCAAGGGAGAAGGCAGGCAAAAGAAGAGTGCCAAGGGCACCCTGGGTCCTAAACCCTTCAAAAGGGACAGCCAGCCTAAGTTGGCTAAGCCTGAGAGAGCCTAGGCCTGGCTGTGAGACCCAAGAATCTTGGAAGCTGCAAGCAGCACCTGTGGGGAGTGCTGCTATCAGCTGAAGAACTGTAGCATGAAGCAGAAAAGATGAAGAACACAAGCCCAAACCTGTGCAGGGTGAGCCAGGCACCCAGGGTCCTGGGGCAGTGGACCTCAGGCAGAAGAGCCCAGCCAGAGTAAAGTGGGCCAAGGCCAGGCGGTCATAGCCCAGACAACGTGTAATGTACTTTAATGTTGTAAAGTGAACTATAGCTCCCAGAAGCCTCCTGGGGACCATAGGAAGGAACTGTAGTGTGGACTGTATTTCCCAATAGCTTCTAGGGGACTGGGAGAATGAACTGTACTGTACACTACAACACCCAGAAGGCTGCAAGAGAGGAGAGGATACAGAAAGAGCAGTGTAGAAGCACAGAACAGCACAGCAGGGAGAGAGACATGTGGTGTGAAAGCATGCAGCAGCTGGGATTGTGAACTACAGCAGCCGGGCTTGGACATGGAGCCCAGGCAGACAACAACTAAGCATTCTGGGGACCAGGGACTGGTCTGGAGTCCTTCCAGATTTGTGTGTGTTGGGGGAAAAGAGGAGGGCGTGTAGTTTAAGCCTTCTCAAGTGTATGTCATGGTGTTAGTGTTCCCCATCTGTTACCTGTTATCTGTTTTGGGGTGTTTTACCATAGTGACACTGTTTACTACCTGTTATATATATCCTATGTTTATGTACCCTAATGTTTATTTACCTGTACTTTTACCAACCCCTTTACCCTCTTGACTTGTGACCTTAATCCCTAGCATCCCCCATATAAAAGTGGAAACTTCCCTTGGTGATTCTCTGTGGTAGTTCCTGGGGTTGTGGGGGTTGGTACAAATGATCTAGGACCTGAAGCAAAACTCCCTGATCTCTAGGGCCAGCCTCCCAGTTCAATTGTAGCAGAAAGCCCCCTTTTCCTCTTGCCTGCAGTTGCTCTCCCCTCCTTGGATATGTTTTTCCTCTTCTACCTTTTCTTCCTTCCTCTTCTTTCACTTTAAGATAAGGAATTGTGTTTTGAAATGTGTATGTGTCCATTTTGTATCTCCCCTTGTATTTTGGTATTTTTATCTATTTGTGTGCCATGGCATTTGTAGCTTATATTTTATACTCCTCACCTTTCAACTAAATGTGTTTTAGTTTCATAAGTAAGTTATACATTGTAACAATGTTAACAAGGGCAGGAATCAAACTGCCCTTCCCTGTATCAGGCTGGCCCCTGAAAGAGCGAGTGAATCAGTGATTGAATGTGTAACACTGTAGCAGCAGACAGAAATGAACACCTGCGACATTGCAGATCAACCAACGGAAGAATTCAATAGAAGACAATGTAACAACCAGGAAATCTCTAAACTTCACTGATCAAGGGCTAGAAGCCCTGGCCTGAGTTAATCAACGCGGGGGACCAACTTTTGGGCTGAATATCTCCAGATCGACCGCTCCCAGAGCCCTATTCAAAATTCATCAACAGACTCCCAAACCTGCACGTACATGCAGACAACCCCTGGGGCTGACAGATGCCGTCCAGTAGCCACCGAGGCGGGGGAAGTCCCACAAGGGTCAACGACCCCTGGATTGGGCAAACCTGAAAACTGGGGAGTCACCAAAGTCTGCCAAAGACAGATAAAAGGCAATGAAAAGTGACCCTCAGTGGCGCCCTCTTGATCTCCAACTTGACCAGACCTGTCCAGCCAGAAGGACCAGCAGGCGACCCCCTTCTGGAGGATAACACCACGCTGAAAGAAGCCTCGACTGGCCATCGACGGCAGACTCCACCGCTTGTAGGATAGGTATACCTGACTCTGTATCTTGCTACTGTGTGTGTGTATGTGTGTGCATATGTGTGTGTGTGTGGGGACCAGCCCCAAGGTTTATGATTTAACTCATTACAGTGTTTCAATCCGCCTAATAAACTAGAATTTTAAGGATCCCGAGTTGGACATTTGTAGCCAACACAATTATAACATCAGTGTGTGGCAAACAAAACAACAGGGTGGGACTTTGAGAGGCCAGAGGGAGCAAGTAAGGCAATTGCTAAAGAGTGACTTGGCTGCCCCAGGGCCTGACCTGCTAAAGTCACCTACATTTTAAATTTGTAATATTTATCACCATTTACTCCTCTCTGCCCCCATAGTCTCCAAGTTCCCAGGCTTCAGTCTTAATATTGTAAGCTCCACTTTTTTCATCTTTGAGGCCTCATCTTCCTGGAATGGGAGGACTTTCCGGACTGGAGGTTCAAAAAGACGGAATTTCCTCATGTTAACTCACTTGCCCCTTCCTCCTACACTTGCTTCCTATTGAAGAGGGAGAAGACTCATGGATAGTACAGGAGTAATCCACTCATTGAAAGTGGCCCTCCCAGTCAGTGAAGTCATAAAGGCCCAGCCAATGATGAGGCACTTTCTTGCCACCTTTCTCCTAACACTACAGAAGATTGACTGGTGTTATCTGGTCCCTTTTCCATGGCTTGGAATTATTTTATATTCAACCCTGCAGCCTCCCTGAATATGATCATGGCCAATGAGAAAGCAAAACAGTTTCCAAGAATCCCATCTCTCATAGGCAAATAAAGATTGGAGTTGATGGGAAATGTCAGTACCAGGACATAAGCAGCCAGACCTAGGGTCCAATTGGGAATCAAGTTTATTGGATCGGGATAAGAGTCAGAATTAGAAAGGGCAAGTTGGGTGGGCACATGGCACCAGCTATGACCGATACTGGGGGGATAGTGGCTTAGCTGGGCTAGTGGCATGGAACATCATACTGGATCTGGGATTTGATGGGCATGGGAAATTCTTTTTTAAATGTTTGTTAAGCAGAATATAAGGTTGCTACATAATACCTCTTCTTGTTTCTTTGGCAGTGTGTTGACTAGGTTGAAAACCAACGGCGCTTAGCAATACCTGCTCCTGTGTATATTTTTGTAAATATGTATATTTTTTCTAAAAGAAGAGAAGAGTACACACTTTTTTCCCCCCCAACACCAGTGTTGTTAGCAAGTGCATGGCATAAGTCACAATAGTTTGGGACCCTTTAACTAAATCTGTAGCTGATGGAAAAGATGTTGAGTAGATAGCTGAGGAAGCAGGGAAGCCAGACTGCCTAAGTGAGCAGTAAATACGCTGAGGAGATTTAGGAAAGCAGGGAAATACATTTCAAAGTGAGAGGTAGATACTTTGTAAACAGTACCACCCACACCATAAACATGATAAAACCTGTGAAAATCAGAGACACTGTGGACATAGAGAGAACTTACATTTTTCACCTGATCAGCCCCCTGAAAGTGCTCTACAGCCATGCCGTGACACGTTCCAGGCTGCAGAGTACTTTTAAAGTGGTCACTAATGTGACAAATTAACCCTCTTCAAATGAGGCATCAGATAAAGGCACTCCACTTTTGAGTGACTTAGGGAACTTATGTTCCCTAGTGTTATTTTTTTGCATGACTGGGGCAGCCCAGCCCTGCCCCCAGGGCTGACAGCAGGAAGGGAAGGGGGAATGAGCAGCTGGCTGGGGTTTGCCAAGCCTGAGCTGGGATGGGGGGTTGGATTGGAGCCCTCCACCGCACCTTGTGGCCCTCCACCAGCCCCTCTCCCCTCCAGCTCAGGCTGGACAAACTGCAGCTGACATCTCTCTCCACATTCCCCCTCCCCCTTC
>NW_005842349.1:127428-129669 GCF_000455745.1 Alligator sinensis | reverse complement strand
CCTGCTGACAGCCCTGGAGCTGGGTGTGGCAAGGCTGGGGGACAGGGAGGGGGAGTAACTCTTTGGCTGCAAGCAGGCTCCTCAGGTGCCTGCAGGCAGGCTTAATCCCTCCCCCCTCCCACCATTGGGTTGGGGGTGCACTCTAACTCATGATGCTTTATGGAAAGCACCATGAGTTAGAACAGGGATTTGCATGTCTGTCAGTGCCCTATAGGACCAGGAAACCATTCTGAGAGGGGCAAAAGACATGAAAAACATCAAGGCAACCAAAGGGAAGAAGGTGTGTGGATCATCCATAAAAAGGCAGCCAAAAATGAAACCTGTGGGACCTCTACCTACCTGCCAAAAAGAACTGTTGACCCCCAGAATACTGATGAAGGCCCGGCTACAGGGAGACAAACTGTCCTCAGGACTACTTAAGACTTATGCAAGGTTTCTGTTATGTCTTCACTTATGCTAAGTTTAATGTTATTGCTTTGTCTTATTTTGTTCTGTCTTAGCTTATGCTAAGCCTGTGGCTCAAGAGAAGCCTATCGGAGACCCCCATCTCCAGGTTATCCATCTGTTTTTATGGAGAATTTCAAGGAAATTGTGTTTTGTAATACCAAAATCCTTTGTTAGATATACCTACCCTTTTCCGTACAGAGTTGGTTTTCAGGTCCCTAATACAGCAAATAGTGTTTTGCAATTGAACAGTCACCTACCCAACAATGGCAGAGTTCAGTGCCCTAGAGCAGTGCTTCTCAACCTGTGGGTCACAACCCAAAAGTGGCTCACAAGAAGAGTCACAAGCAAGTCCCAGAAAAACACGGGAAAGTATGGGTTTCTCCTTTCAGGTTGGCACCATTCAAGCTGGGTCATGGGAGCAGCGCCAGCAGCTGGATGCAAGTAAGTGTATGGGGAGTGGGTGTTGGAGGTCCAGGGCTTGGGAAGTTTCCAGGTATGTCTGTGTCTATGCAGGGAATGGGTGTCTGCATCAGGGCAGGGGGTGGGGGAAAAAGGTGCCTGCCCCTCCAGTGGGGGATGGGGGCAAGTGGGGGGGGAGGTCCTTCTGGGGTGGTGGCACCTGGTGCTGGTGCCTATACTTTCAGGGGAAAGGCACCCAGGAGATGCTTCTAGGGAAGAGGGGTGGGTCCTTGACCAGCCTACCTGGCACAGAGCAGGAACCCCAGCCCAGGGCATGGAGGTGCCACAGGCCTCCCCTCCTCCTCCCTCCAGCCCATGCCAGGGCCAGACTCACTCTACTGCCACCCTCATGAGCCAAAGCCACTGCATTCCAGCCCAAGCAGGACCCCATTCTGGTAGGGACCCCCTCTGGCAGGGCTGGGGAAGCAGGGGGCTGTGGATTGGGAGTGAGGGGCAACAACAGAGTCAGGGGGCTGTGGCTTGGGAGCATCAGCAGGGCCAGGGAGCTGTGGGTCAGGACTGGTCATCAATGTTTACAAATAGGTCCTCGTACAAAAAAAGTGGAGAAGTACTACCCTAGAGCATTACATCTCATCAGGGGCACTGGGTGCCTAATTAAATGAAAACATGGCCCAAAAACCCTTGCTCATCCATAGAGGCCCGCTTCTTCAAAAATTCATGAATCTAAAGAACATTAATGTGATTATTCATGCAAGTAGCATCAATAAGATTCATCCCATAATTAAGTCTTTTGATTTAGCTAATGACTTTACCATTTGAGAGTTGGAAGGGGGCAGCAGGCAAAAACCAAAAGGATAATTCATCACACCATATAAACTGTCCATTTAATTCAGCCACTGCAACTTACTTTGCTTACATTTTGTATTGGAACGTGTGCGCATGTATCTTATTCATTAGAAACTTTACTGCACCTTTTCCCGTCAACTCTTTGCTAAGATGCTATTATGTTTGACATCTTTGTGCATCTCATGAAGTACAAAGACTATCAAACTTCTACTGCACTTTAAGATATAGCTGCCATTAGTCTCCCAATATTTTGTGAGTCCAAAGGTTCAGAGCCCATCCTGCTAGGCAGCTCCACAGAGGGTTGGGAAGAGGAAGACTATGAAAGGGCCAGGTTACATCTCCTTGGCCTGTGGTCCCACCCCAACATGACAGCAAGCACCAGAAGATCCACACACAAGCAAATTCTTTGCCCAGCCATTTTTATTCCAGCCTTTGACTCCCCTCTGCTCCCCTGGTCCCACCCCCCTTCCTGGGTGACCAGAGTGGGGGGGTACCATGATCTCCCAGGGTCCCCTTGCCCCGCCACAT
>NW_005842349.1:117246-127409 GCF_000455745.1 Alligator sinensis | reverse complement strand
TAAACCCATATATGGTTACTTTCCAATTAGTCTCAGCTCTACCCTATAGGGGATAGGAGGAGAGTTGCTCCCTCACAACACACTAACACCTGCTAAATCCCTTCAGTTGGAGAGCTGGGACTTCATCTGAGTATCACGCAGGTTACATTTAGTACCTGGGTTACCGCCAAACCAAAAACCCAGTCCAACAGAAAGTAATTTTAATTAACCTGACCCGAGTCTTGAACTGACTGACCCACGCACAGAACATTTTTTTGGAATCCAAAAAAGTTGTATTTTTCATTAATTTAAATCTTGAACTAAATCACCAGTAAACATTTGCAAGGTTAGCCCCTAGAGTCTTGTTGAAGTATTGCAATAGAAATTCAATGTATTTCCATGGATTACCAAGTGAACCCAAGTGGCACCTGGTGGTGTAATAGTTGCAAAGCAGGCATGAATGAAGCATGCCCCCAGTAGCTGGTGGTGCCAGGAGCATGGTGGTGGTGGTAAGCAGGGAGCGCCTGCATACACTGCCAGCTCTGCCAGTGGCAGGGGGGTCATGAGCACCAACCAAGGGCTGGCGACCACCTGCAGACACCGCTGGCAGCATTGGCAGTGGCCAGCAGCAATTGCTGACTGCCCACAGATGCCACCGGCAGTGTCAGTGGCCAGGGGAGTGGGGGTGAGCGGTGACTGCATGACTGCCCGCAGTTGCCGCCGACAGTGTTGGTGGTGCCATTTCATAGGGGGTGCACCTCCACACTCAGGGGGTGCACATGCACCTGTATGCACCCCCTACACATTGCCAATGAAAGCAGGAGGGGGGGAAATAAATAAATAAATGAATACATTACATTTTTGGGCATAAGTAAGATCCACGTTGAAAATTTAAAGTGATAAAAAAATCCCTATGGAAGAAATTCAGAAGCTAAAAATAAAACATGTCAGAGGTGTTTTAAATTACCATGATAAAAAAAAAAAATCTAAAATGATAAAATCAGGTGACAATGTGAATACACATTTAGTGTAAATTTTTGTCACGTGGACACAGGAAAAGTGTAACGTGGCAACAGGAGAGGTGTAACATGGACAAGTACCCCATAAGCGCAGCTAGCAGTAAATTTCATTAAGTTTACCATCAAGGCAGCTCTATACTCATGGGAAAGCTGGGTTTAACCTCCTCCCTGGCCCCAGACCCCAGCCAGGATTTGCCTGGAGGGGTGGGCAGGCACCCTGGGTTTAAACCCCCTCCCTGCCCCAAACCCTTCTCTGCTGGAGCAGACAGCCCAGTCCAGCCCAGGGCTGGAAAGCATGCTGGGGGACTGTGATTTAACTTAAACCAGGAAGGGATCTGGGACAGAAGTTTCATAAAGTGGTTTGGCCCAAATCAGGTACTACATTTAATTATGTTTCAGCCATTTTGAAACTGGTTTATGTGCACTGAGCTTCTGTTCTGTTACAGGGTTAAACCAATTTCTGATCACTCAAACTGGTTTGTATGTAACTTCTGTCCCTAGTCAATGTGTAATACCCAAAGCACCATGTACATGAAGCAGATATGCAGCTGTTAATATACTATTAATAACATATGAATATTAATAAGCATTCCTTTTAAGAATCTAAGGTTTGCTGCCACACTTAGAAAAGCCATTCAAAGTTACTACTTTGCACTCAATGGGCTGTACACACAAGCAGGCAAGAGGTGGAGATGGGTGGAATAGATGCCAGCAGGGTCCATTACTAAGCTTTCCAAATAAATATGGTAATCAATGCAAAAAATGCAATTTGTAGACTGAATGTTTTACATTTTTTGGATTTGTAAAGCAATGCTCTGTTAAGACAGATGTAGCCTTGGGCACCAGAAATGGAGACAAAAATCTTTGCATAATACACTATAATGACTCAGGGTCAGCATTTGGTTACTCACATCCACATTTAAAGAAAATTCATAGAGAAGATGATGGTATTTCAGTTCCTAAGAAACCTACAAGAACCCTCATGCAGGCAAGTCTCAGTCACCCCCAAAACAACCTGCAATTGCTCTCACACTAGTGCCTTTGTGGGATAAGTCAAAGGGCTCTGTCTGACTCAAAAATAATTTTGATACCTGGGATCCTTTCTGGTCAGGTAGCTCACACCTCTTGGGGTAACAGAATATTTAAATTCACACTCCAAAATCCTCTGGGCCATTAAATCCAGCCACAGGACTGACCCCTTTATACCATATGGGCTATCACTTTCTACTAGGTAGGAAATGTAGGAGAACCTAGGCCTGACCATTCCTCTAGGCTCCAGCCAAAACTCTGTAAATAAGCAGCTAAGGACTATTACTTCCTACCCTTCACCACTTTTGTGGGCTGCTTCCTACCATCCCTGTTTGATAGTTCTCTTCCTAACATTGTTTCTTCCACAGCTTTCCTCACAAGTCCTTTGCAGATTCACTTCTAGCCTCTCTACTTGCCTAGGTTTCAGTCTTTTGCAAGTAGCTTCTTCTAATTAGTGGCTTGGTCACAGCTGGTGGAAGTCAGTAGGTCCTTCATTAATCATTTTGGGGTTCTCTACTTTATAGGAATTGTGTGATTGTACCAGTGACAGGACTGAATCATATAATCTTCCTTTTCCTCAAGCCAAACCCTGGATTGCAGAATATGTATTAGGATTACCATACATCCAGGCTTTCCTGGATACGTCCTCTTTTTGGGTCCTGCAATCTCTGTTGAGGTGTTTTTTTGAAATCTGAATAAATGTCCAGGATTTTGCTCTGCTCTGCTGGTGGGAGCAGAGGGAGGGTGATTGGAGGCAGGGGGTACCATGTGCATGCAGCCATGGAGGGTGGTGGGAGCAGCAATGGCAGCAGCACTGGCAACTGGATGCAAGTAAGTCTATGGGGAGCAGGGGTTGGAGGGCCAGGGCTTGGGGACTCTGTGTGTGTGTGTGTGTGTGTGTGTGTGTGTGGGTGTGTGTGTGTGTGTGTGTGTGTGTGTGTGGGTGTGTGTGTGTGTGTGTGTGTGTGTGTGTGGGTGTGTGTGTGTGTGTGTGTGTGTGTGTGTGTTAGGGGGTAGGCAGGTGCCTGCCAACACTGGGGGAAGCTGTCCAGGAGCCAGAGTTGCAGCAGGACAGGGGGAGGCACTTGCCTCCCCAGTGGGGAAAAGCAGGTGGGGGGGCAGCAGGGAGCTGTATAGCTGAGCTGGCAGCAGTGGGACTGGTGCACATGCTTGCAGGGGAGGGGCAGCTAGGAGACACTGCCCAGGGGGCTAGGGGGCACAGCTACTCTCAGGCAGTGCGCCCCTGGCCCTGGTTCCTAACTCTTCCAGCTATTTTTTGCAGCTTAGGCCCACCCCAACAGGCTCAAGCCTCTCTGTGCCAACTGGAACCTCCCCTGGATAGTCCCTGCCTGGTCATCCGGTGAGAAAACAAACTGAAAATCCAGCTCCCACCTTAATGCAATGCACAGCCACCTCAGTGCACAAAGGAAAAAGATACATTGTCTCTAATTTTAGCCCCAGGTCAGGGAGTCCTACAGCCAGCAGTAAAACTAGCCAGTCTAGTAGGGCAAACAAAGCCCACCCAGGTAACCCACCCCTGGGCTTCTCATGTACTGTGCTCTTCTCCCAAAAGTGCAGTCCCCTACCAGGATTCATCAGCATGTTGTCTCTCTTCCCCACTCCTTGCAAGAGGGCTCAGTTTCTCCAGAGACATTTTCCCATGGATGTTTGTCACTGCTTTCTGTTCCTCCCCCACCTCCCCCACTTCTGAGCAAGCCCCTCTCTCTCTTCCCCTTATCACTTGCAGTTGATTACTTCTCAGCCCCCAAGTATTAGTATTACTGATTACAAACTGCTTGGTGGCTCCTTTCTTCCTCCCTGCCACCTCCTTGCTGAGTAGCATTTCTTATCTCACCCAGTTGTTGACTCACCCAGCAACCATTTCTATGAATTTGATCCTGTTTTGTATCAGGAGCCTCTGGCTCCCTGTTACAGTGGACTAGCTATTAGTGGCTAAGTACCACTTGATTTTGTTGTATCTTAGGTAAAAAAGGCTTTTCCACAAAAAAACGTGGACCTCAATATCAGACTGAGAAGTCTGAGGTAGTACGGGGGGGACACAGATGTGTGTGTTTCAAAGCATTGATTATTTTTTCACTTTGCTTACAGAGTTGTGTGCACCTAGCTGTTTGGGGTTTAGTGAGTGGCAATTCCTGAAATTGTCATGTGTATTTCAATGCTGCTGAAGAAATATTTAGTATTGAGACTTATTTTTAAAGTGTCTGTCTAGATTCAAAACCTATTTTCAGTTACATAGGTACAACTCACGATGAAGTCAGAAGGGATTTCCTCCAGTAGCCCACAGCAGAACATGCCCAATAATAACTGAGAAATAGCACACTGTGAGGAGCCAAATTGATTAAATGGGCATAGCTCCATTGTAGTCAGTTTTACTCAGAATAGACCCAACCCTGCTGTATTTTAGATCTTTCTACTCAGAAAGAACAGTTTTAGGCAATTTAGCCATAGCATATTAAAGCACCCATCGTTGTTCATATATTTATTTCAAAGTGGTTTCTCACAGTACATTACTGGAAAGGGCATGACTGTTTCTTGTTGCTAGACTAAGTTATTAATATATTTATTTCTACAGTATGGAACAGTTATGGGATTAGACCATAAGAAAAATAATCACCGTCGCTAGTACAATAGTCTGTGTCTTCTGAAACTCTGCCTCTACTTCTTCTTTTTTTAAACAACAAAACCACGAGAACATTTTGTCAAAGGTCAGGAAACAGCTTGGGATTGCTTGTGGGGCTTTGAGCTCTTACTGACTTAGTAAATCCAAGTATGAAAATGATTGCCAAACACAAATCTATTAATAATAAAGCTACCCTACCAGGAAATATTTTCAGAGGTAAAACGATTCTATGTACGTGGAGTGAACAGTTGGAATGAGATGGAATCTGTTCACATTGAGTTCAACTTGAGTTTTGCCAGTGACTTCTCTGGAACTAGGAGCAGTCTACAGGTAGGAAGAGATCACTGTACGGACAAAAATAGCATGGCTTTATATACTTTTATATATAATATGGTTTTATCTATGCATTTTAGCTTTATTGCTTTTCACATAAAACAATAACTACAAAAGTCTCTTAGCTGTTTATACCATTTTGGTCTCCACTCTGGCCAAAATAGTGTCAACAGACCCCAATATCCCCAATTCTGGCAAGGGAAGCATTCCCTCAATACTGTCATAGAGTCATAGAGAAATAGGGCTGGAAGGGACTTCCAGAGGTCATCTAATCCAGCCCCCTACCCGAGACAGGATCATGCCTACCCAAACCATCCCATAGAACCATAATTGAAACTCCACATAAGACTACCCTCAGCCCTGACACAACACAGACCTAGCATCCTAACTTGTCACAGGTAAAGCCAGGGAACCACAGCAGCCAATGTCCTGCTTCTATAACATATAGTCAATACATGCTCAAGAGGTCGCCAGAATATACTCATCCTTATAAGCCCTGGAATAGCATGTTGGGTAGGTGGCACTGATGACACTGAAAAAATCTGAAGTTTTAGACCACGTTAAAGCCCTGTACTTAGACAGACTTAAGTCACAAATGGGTGTCTTCCAGAGCAGCCCTGAATCAGGTGGACACAAAGATGACTTACAGCCACAATAGTCCCCTTCTTCTTGAGTGGAGAGTTCTGTGCTGCATGTACTAGACTCAGCAGAGTCTCCCCACTATGTTTCCTCTGAAGGTTTTGTGCAACCAAGATCACGTTAGAGCCCATAACATTAGCATGGAAGTCTTAATGTATCAGTGTCAGAATGTTGACCTTTACATCGGGTGTCCAATATCCAATGAAAGTTTGAGGTCCAAATTTAGGTATAACATCCAAATTATACAAATAGTTCTGAAAAAAAAAATCCTTAAGTGTGGCTAAAATAACTGACAAGTACATAAATATTTTTAATTATTGCAAGGGGGTAGAGGGAATTTGCCCATTTGTAAGGGGGATTATGGTAGGAAAGCAGCAAGGATCAATTGTAGCCCAGCTGCAATCAAATAGCAAAGTCTTTCCTTCATTTTCATTCCATCTTTTTTCTAAGGCAAAATTCCCAATGTTTTTAATGGCTGCTGCTGCCTATGCCATGCTTTGTCCATGAAAAATCCATGCAACGCTCTTATTTTCTGCATGGAAGTAGGTGCACACTTGGAACACAGGAAACTACTGATTTTATGGTGCAGAAATAAATGCATGCTAAAAAAGGCCTGAAAATCTGCAGAAGCTACAGAATAATTCTTTTTAGTTACCCTCATTAAGGGCTAGTTCATTACTGCTTTCATTTTTGTTATTTTTCAGAGCAAGTAATAACACTGGTAGAAATAAGTAATGTGAGAGAGCTTGGTATTTTATTTAGGTCACCCCTTGCTGACTGGACATCCAATATTATAGTGGACATCAGTAAAGGTCGAAGCCTGGCTTTTAACTGGATTTAATTTAGGTATCATGGGAAATGTCATCCCTGATATTTTTGGCCAAGAGCAGTATATTGAAAACATCAACAAATTAAAGGGAAAACAGAAAGCTGGAATGTGCATCATTATACTGTACATGAAGGAGCCAATGTACATGAAGTCCCTCTATGTCCCCACAGGAAAGGGACTTGGTGCAAGTGATGACATGGCAGAGCAGTCATGCTCCAACCTTGCTACTCCCTGGGAGGGAAAGGCTGGACTATTTAGACCACATTAAAGCCCTGTACTTAGACAGACTTAAGTCACAAATGGGTTTCTTCCAGAGCAGCCCTGAAACAAGGCTGCTATCCTCCACATAATACAAAAAGTGCCAGTAGTGAAGTGATCAGTGCCATTGCCAGGAAGGCAAATATATTTGTCCTACTTCCTCAATCCTGAAAAATGGAACTGCATTCATTCCACTGTGCAGAGGGCCTCTGATATTTGGGGAATGGGAGGGCAGAAGATAGGAACCATTTTTTTTCCTCCACCCAGAAAGAGATTCCTTGTGCCACTGTGGGGCAACTACTCCTATAACCAATATACTCCAGGAGCAGAGGCAGCCTACCATGCTCCTTCCTTTCTCAGCAGTCCTTGGCTAGTGGACAATTTTGGGATCCATTGAACATACCCTCCACACTCTTAGGTAGCCTTCAAATCCTGTCTTGTGCTTCTGGGAAGAAAGCTACTACTACAAAAATCAGGCTCCATAACATGCAAGGCACTGCAGAATCATCATGTACGGCTTCTGCCTTCTGCGCACTGTGTACCAGAAGCTCAGTTATTTTGTCATGTTTTGGCCATCTGACAGCACTAGGACCATCAGGATTTTCTCTTTTGATCATGTTTGTTGGGGAATACTGGAAATGCCAGTGGGTAGAGAAGTTGTAAGCTACCTTTTCAGTGTGTTATGTGAGAAAACAGCCTAGTTGCATTATTTATACCAAGGTAGATAAACTGTGAACAAGGATTCAGGCATAAAATACTGGAAGCAACTGAAGTGTGTCTATGTATGGCAAGGCTTTCAGCTTTCTGGTGCAGAGGAAGTCCATCAGATCCCCACACCAGGTGGGGCAGCATGGCAAAGCCTTAAATTTACCAGCACATGTGGAGCCCAAGATCATGATCCCAGGGTCAGGTCATTAAAAAGACATTAAAAGCTACTTCATGCAGTCCAGCATCAACAGCCACAGTCCCCAGTGCCAGGTTGCATGGCCCAGCTTTACAGATCCTAGTGAGCACAATGGGTTCTGAGGAATTTAATCCCAGATCCTCAGAATTGCACATCCTGCCATGGACTTCTACCTCCGGGACAAAATGTGTCAGATCCCAAACATGTGACTAAATTAACAAAATTTAACACAAATCTGCATTTAATTTAGGTCACAGAAGTTTCAAGACTGCAAAACTGTCCCTGTTCTATAAAGCATTGTTCAAATTTAAAGCTATAAATATTGCATCATCAGGAAAAATCCATGTTACATTAACCTTTTCTTCAGTTCCTTGTTTAGAAAAGCATTTTTAAATATTATTTCATTCTTAGTAGGCAGACTATTTCTTCTTCCATGCTTTTTTTGTTGGGAAAAGCAAGCTGTCAGCTCTCCATGACTAATAGATAGCGTAACTACTGTAAGGAAAAGGAGCTGCTTCCTGCCCGCAAGACAGGCCTTTAATAACAAGAAAAGTTATTTGAGGGATTCAGAGCCAGCAAAATGCATAGTTTCTTCTCCTCCCTGCATTTCCTGAACATCCCAAGATCTGTGAACATCCCAAGATCTGTGAAAAATGAAGAAAGCCCGTTATGCTGAAGGCCAGAGACTAGTGAGTCTCTGGCCTTCAGCATAACGGGCTTTCTTTATTTTTTCTGCCTTGGGCTATCCAATTAGCCATTCGGGCACTGATGCCCCTTCCATACCTTTGCACTGTTCATGCTCCCAGGGAGACAGCAGAGATCAGGACTTGGAGACTTGTGCTGCATTCATTCTAGGAGAAATTTCAAAAGCAAATTCTGTGAGTGAACCAAGGACAATACTGAAGATATTAGAACATTAGATGTCCTTTAACTGTGCCCTCTTTACCCAGTCAGACACCCCTCCATTGACTGAGCCTTGATAACAGGATATTCCTTCTGGAGGTCCTCCATGGGCATAGTAGAACCCTCTCTTTATACAGTCTGCATAATTTCTGATGTTGCATTGCTGTCATCTTGTCCATGCAGCAAAACAGAGTGGGTGATGCTTTAACTCATAATATTTAAGTGAATAATTGTTTACTGCTATAGGCTACAGCACATAGCTCATGTAAAACACTACCTATTAAATGAAATAATTTCTGTGCTGTTACCAATTTATTTTTCACAATGTGGAACACAGTAACTTGTGTGACCTCTCAAGTAGTTAACTGGACATGGGTTTTTTGCATTTTCTCCAGAAGACTCCTGTCTGCTGTGTGCACTGGTACAAGTGACAAACAAAAGTTACTAAAGATCATCCCATTGATCAAATCATCTCAGGTATTTGCATTTGGAGACATAACCAATATGTCCCCCCTGCCCCCCACCACCAAAGGGCAAATATGTGTTTTGTCCATTACCGATCTAGACTATACCACTTACAGAAAACTGCACAATTTAGATTGATTCTGCCTTGGATTTTTTGCATATCTGTACCTAGCCTTAACGAGCAGCTATTCCATATTTTCTTTGTTCAGTGTGTAACTTAGTGCCTTTTTACTGCACACCATTCAAACTCAGTTTTCAGGACGGACTTAATACATTTCCTGGAAGTTTTCTGCACTCATCACTACAGTATCTGAATGCCTCAGAGACATTAATTTTTTATTTTTGTGACACCCTTGAGGCTGAGGACAGATGTTGGTGTGGGGAGTGGTTCTACCTCTGCAGATGGGGAAAGGTGTGCAAAGAAATTAAATGTAAAAGTCTACTTGTTTTCACATAGCTAAAATGAACCACATTGGCTCTCATGTTTAGCCTTACAGCACACTGTATATGTTCAAAGCACAGCTCCCACTGATTTCTGTTGTGGCTATGTGTACTATGCACTTCTGCAAAATCAGATCCCAGGGTATCCCGAGAGGCATCTAAAAAAAGAAACATATAATCAGTGACAATTTGGGCAAAATCTGTCTTCTGTGACTCTTCTTACATCACCAGGCACCCCCTGGAAGAGACAGGGCTAGAATCCTGCATTCCAGGACTGCCATTCTGTGAGATGACCTTGGCCTTCCTGCTTGACTACACACTTTTCAGTTCCTGCAACACAAAGGCACTTTTGGTGATATCATCTCTTCTGCTCGACTCCCATAAGCATTCCTCAGACTTACTTTACAGTATTAATTAAGAGGAAGGTCAGGCAGATGTTTGATAGTGCCAGGAACAGACAGGAACTGAAAAAAAAGTCCCGCTTTCTCTCCTTCCTCTCCCCTCCCCCACCCCCCCAAAAAGATTATATAACCAATATTATCTCAGGTCATTCACTATTATGCAAGCAAGCTTCACTCCTGCCCCTATCTTACCTCCTTATTTTCCCTGGCTTCTCAAACTCTGATTCTGCTTTCATGCTCAGTCCGCACACCTTGGACTTCTCATCCCAGTCTTCCTGCCCAGCCATTCCTTGTTTCCCCATTCCATGATCTTCACCCAAGT